>NW_024500794.1:236615-453214 GCF_017590055.1 Onychostruthus taczanowskii | reverse complement strand
CGCGGGGCGGGGCCGGGGAAGTCCGGCGGGCGTGCGGCGAGGGGCCGCCGTTCCCCGGGGCCGGCGCAGGCCTGGGCTGCGGGCACCGGCGAGGCGGTTGCGGGGCGGGGGAGGAGGGGCCGGACCCGTCCTGCGGCCGCCCGGGCAGGGGACGGCGCGTCCCCGGAGGAGCTGCGGCCGGAGCCGAAGGGGCGTCCGGCGGCGACACGCGTCTGCCGGCCCGGACGCCTCAGCAGGCGGCAGATGGCCTCGCCCGCCCTCGTTCCCTCCCGGCTTCTCACCCGGCTCCGGACCCCGGCTCCGCTCTCGCCGCTGCCGCCGCTGAAGGGAAAATGGCTCCGGCCGCGGCACCGCCTCTTAAAGGGGAAAAAAAACCCGGCTAGGCCCCGCCCTCTCCCGCCTACATCCCATAATATGCCCCAGGACCCCGGTAACAGGCCCCGCCCCCGTCTCCCCGGCAAACACACACCCCCTTCCCCCCCCACCGACATCCCATAATACTCACCCTCCCCTCAGAACTTCCCACTCACTGCCCGGCCCGGCATCCCATAATAATAACCACCCCTCCCGCCGGTAACATCCCATAATACTGCACCCCCCCGCCCGCACCTTCACCCCGAGAAACATCCCATAATACTCCCCCGCGCTCGCACCCCTTCGCTCCGGCATCCCATAATACTGACCCCCACCAAGAGACATCCCATAATACTGCTCCCCCACGGGGCCCGGGGCCGACCCCTGGCACCGCGCGGCCTCCGCGCACCTCCCGCCCTCCTGCGCGCTGGCACCGGCCCCGGGCACAGGCTCCGGGCACCGCCCTCCCACCGCCGACCGCCCCCGACCTCGGGGCTGAGCGCCCCGCTCGCTTCCCTGCCCCGGCCTGCCGTGCCCCACGCCGCACGCCCCGCCGCGGGGCCGCAGGACCCCTCCAAGGCTGTCGGGGCCCGGAGCGGTCACCGCCACCGCCGGCCTGTGTGCGGGCAGCCCGCAGTGACTTTGGTGCCTCCCCTGCACCTCGAGGCTGCCTGGCTGCCGGTACCTGCAGATCTACCTAGCCCAGAGATACGCATTCTCCCAGGCAGCCAGAGACAGCACCAGAGCATGGAGTCTCAGGCAGTGCCAGGGGAGGCTTAGGTTGGGCATCAGGAGGAGTTTCTTCATGGAAAGGGTGATCAGGCTTTGGAATGGACTGCCAGGGAAATGGTGGAGTCACCATCCCCAGAGCTGTTTAAGGAAAGGCTGGATGTGGCGCTTAGCGCCATGGTGGTGTCCGGTCAAAGGTTGGACTTGATGATCTCAGAGGTCTTTTCCAAGCTAACTGATTCTGCGATACACGGCGTGTCCATGCACTCCATTCCTCCCTGTCACCCAGCACCCTGCTCCCTGCTGCAGCCTCCACCAGGAAACTCATCATCGATTTACACAGACGGGAACGGTCCGTAGGTATAAGTATACTCCAATTATGCACAAGCAACTGTATCATTAATTTCCCATTAAACAGAATCACATCCCATAATGCCGCCTTATCCTCTGTTGAGCATTTTCATAACAACGCTATCAATCTCAGCAAAGAGGCGCAGTCCTGTCCGTCTCTCCCGGTAAATGTGCGGTACCAACAACCGCGCGCGTTGCCTCCGCCGTGCCACTCCTGGTGCTGCGTGCGCACGTTTCGTCCCGCCACGGTGACACACGCCACAGCACAAGTGCGTGGAGGGTTGGCTGTTCACAGACCGCAACAAGTCACGGATCCCGTAACACAAGCCGGGCTTGGTCTCCTACAGCTCACCGAAAACACGTCCACGCACACAGCGGGCACACAGGTGTTCCATAACGCCATCCCATCACCTCAGCCGTGTGCCGGAGTGGCTCTGGCTGCTGGCAAGCTCTCCCTTACCTGTGCGTGCAGGCTCCGAGCGCCGCCTCGCACGGCAACTCTGCCGAGATACCAGCAGGCTCCAGTACCACATCCGCGTGCCCATCTCCACTGCGTGCTCCCGCAGAGTTCCACAATGCACAATACGCGTGCAGCCAGTCCGCAGCATGAGTTGCGCCTCCCGTGCCCTCGTTCCCACCTTGCCAGCAAAGACTAGACCAATACATCCCAACAGGCTGTTGTGTAATCCATGTTCCTGCACATATAAAAATCCCACCTACCTCTCCGGCCATCAGCAGCACACTCCCTGTACTGTCCCTGTACATACCTTTGCCCACGTGACAATGATGCTCTCATTTATCTCGGCTCCATGGAGGAAATGTGGTAGGAAAGAGCACACTGCTCTTCCACAGATACTATCCATCCTTCGCATGGATCAAGCAGACCATCCAGTGCTACAGAAACACGTGGTGGATGACACCACCACCAAACTCACATGGACCTCGGCAGGACTTCTCATTCCCTCTTGTGTGTGCTGGCAGCCGCAATCCCCTCTTAACAGGAGCCGGGCAGAAAGCCACACCAAATTCCTGAGCTGAGCAGCCCAGCACCAACCAGTGCCCTCCAACTTCGTACTTGCCTCTTTGCCCCAGTGGCTTGGCTACAAGGGGAGAGGAGTGATGCAGATGAAGATCCTGCAAAGGGAGTTATGTACTGGGGCTCTCTCTGCAGGTGATTCCCAACGCTCCTGCCAGCATGGTTATGGTCTGAAGAAGGCTGCTTGCTACTGGTTAGGCAGTGTGTGCCCCAGTGCCTCTGATGTTAAGGCATGAAGCTTCCCAATGAGCCACCACCTCCCTGAAATCTTTCTCTGCCTGACAAATGAACACATTTTTATCATGAATGTGCCCAAGGTTCCTCACCTCAGCTCCAGCTCCTTTTTTCCTTTGTAACTTGAAGTTTCTTAGCAGAAATCTTAATTTTCCCTCAAAACAATAACTTCATATGGGATGTACATTATTATGATTAAGGTGTTTTTACTGTTTGTGAGGGTCAAGTAAATTAAATGGATTAAAAATATATATATTTCTATTTTCCTTTGATGAGGAAAGGATAGACTTCCATGAGATAGATTTCCAGTTATTTGGCTGCTTTAAGCTTAAAAGCTTCTATACATTACTGTGGTTCAATATCTTACCCAGTTTAATTGAATCTTTTGAGTTTACAGCGCTTGGCTTGGAAACAATTACAGCGAGATCCGTGTAATACAATCTTCCCTACCTGTGCTGATGGGTGTCAACACCCTGAACAAACCCACAGCACACTTCCCATGGGGAAAACGCCTCCAACATCTTGCTTTGGTGCTGCACCTGTGGTGGGAAACCCAAACTGGACAGAGGACCTTCCCCACACCCCTGCCCAGCTCTGCTTCCAAGAACAACTGGGTGAAGTGGACTCTGTACTGCCACAGCAACAAGCTGGGCTGACCCACACCCCTGCCCAGCTCTGCTTCCAAGAACAACTGGGTGAAGAACAACTCTGTACTCCCACAGCAACAAGCTGGGCTGACCTCTAAGTAATTTCTGTAGTTTTGTGCATGGTCTAAGTTAGTCAGGGTTCAGGTCCCTGTGTGGGACCCAGGAGAGTCCTGCCCCATCTTCCTCCACCTGTCCCTGTCCAGGCTTTTATCAGGCCCACAGCCCTTGCTCACTTTCACTTTTAATTTATGTTCACTTTTAAACATATTTCCCCAAGGTAACAAGAAGAACAAAGCTTTTGACATTGTTTCACCCTAGAACTCAGGGTGTAGGCTGGAAACCTCTGTCCTGTGTGTTTCAGTGTTGCCCAAGGTAGGACAAAGAGGGTGGGAGGAAGGAACTCCAGAGCATTTTGGAAAGAGGGGAGACTCTCCAGCCTAGCATGGACCGTTCGTATGTGGGACACAGATAACAGACTACAAGCCTGACATGCTGGTGCTGCAGACAATGTGATCTGAAAGATCGGTTTATGGTCTTTCAGGCTATTTTTTCTCAGCTCCTCTTGCCTTCCGTAACAATACAGAGGGGCTGATGGGTTTGGGTTTAGACACTGGGCACTGCAATGCTGCCACTGTATTGCTTCATTTGTGAGCTGGGACACAGCCATACTTCTGTTCTCCTCATTTTTGCTCTTTCCCGGACTGAGGGTTGCTCCAGCCAATCTTTAATATCTGTTCTGTCAGGTTACATACAACCAGTAACATGAAAAATATCTTCCAGTGTCTGCATAAAACTGGCAGCCTCCGATGTACCTGTGAACGCGATGCTGTTCTGCAAAGGCTGCAGCTACGTTTCACCTCTTCCTTTAACCTAGTTTTGACTCTTTGTAACTAATGTGGATGGACTTACTCCTGGTGTTTGCCATTCAGCAGCCCTGTAGGCTCTCCAGATCGTACTGAGGCTTGCCACGACTGAGCTAAGGTTTTACCACTTCTGCGAAGGAACCCTGAAGATCCCAGGATTTCTGAGAAGCCTTGCCCTTTTGTTTTTCCTTTGGTAAAGCAGAGAATTTTGCCCTAGATAATTTTTTTTGAGTGGAGAGGGGGTATCAGACTCTGAGATAGGTAATTTTTACTTTGGAATTAGCAAGAAAATGGTTCAAACTTTCATTCAATATCCAGTTATTGTCCCAGAGTCTGTGTCTCTTCAACACTCAAATCCCCCTGCCCCCATTTTAAACTGTCTTGTGAGAATTCTGTATCCCCAGCACTAGCCAAAGTAACTGTTCTGGATTCTGCAAGTCTCCCCCAACACTTACAAAAGCTTTTTCCTCTGCCCAGGATACACTTCTCCACTCCCAGCTTTCTACAAAGGCTCCAGAGCAAGCTAAGGAAATCTAAATGACCAATTTTCATTGTTGTCTTCATCATGCACCCCCCTTCTATTTTTTTTTTCCTTATGTAGTTTGAGTGAGGTTTTTTTCAAAGAAAAGCATGAGCTTACTTGTTTAGCCCAATGGAAGTGTCTTTACTTTGGTGTCAGACACGGCAGAAAATGACACAGGAAAGTCTCCTCATTTTGTGGAGAAAAGACAGCCTTTCCTGTCATGTCCAAGGAGCTGCTCCTGCAGCAGACAAATGCCACTGGAACAAGAGGCAGAAAGAGTGTACACTCCAAAATCCTCTGGCACACAGAGCTCATTTTGTGGAGAAAAGACAGCCTTTCCTGTCATGTCCAAGGAGCTGCTCCTGCAGCAGACAAATGCCACTGGAACAAGAGGCAGAAAGAGACTTGCACACAGACGATTTTGGAGTGTACAACCAGAATAAGGTCAAGAACATGCGCTCCTTTTTTTGAGAACATCTTACTGTCAATGGAGGATCGAGTCTCTCTCTAACAGCCACCTAGGTGAGGGCTGCCCATATGCCAGCGTGACTCTGCATCTACTTCCCGTTAGGGGAAGAGCATTTCAGACTTCGCTCAGCACTCGTCATGAGCCTCGTCTCCTGTTTTGCCAGGAGAAGGAGGGGGCAGGGAGAGCGGCGTGGCCGCACCGTGTCAGCCAGACGTGCACGGTGCAGCAGGCAGCGCTGGCGGCACTGAACTGAGGCGGGGGAGAGACGGAGAACATTGGGGGTTGATCAGCCCCCTGGAAATCAGAACGGCTGATCTCTATCTCCGTGTGCTTCGCTGGTTTGTTTGCTTTAAAAAACATCACATACTTGGTACTGACACCTATAGCTAAGGTTACTCGATATTTTCCATCACAAGTCTGTTTTCAGTTACTCAGAACTTTGCCAGACATCAGATAGTCAGATTCGAATTTTCCATGTTTATTTTCACTTTTTTTTTCTTGAAGATGGATGCACTTAGTAAAGCGTAAAAAACAAATGCTATTTTGCAATTATAAAAATTTGACTTTGACACGTCTTTTAACATAGAAATATGTATATAATGAATAACAAAAGCTGCAAGCAACACACAAAAGTTAAGAATGCTTATTAGTTACCATTTTTAGGTTCTTATTTCCCTAAAGTGCCTTAGAGATGTCCTGATCCCCTCCCCTCTTCATGAAACAAATAGCTGGATCCAGCCAGGGAAGGAGCCAGGGGTCTCAATGGGGCTGCATCAACATCCCACTGGTTTGAGCTGCCTGGACTGCTGTTCTGCCATACCTATTTTTGCCTCCTGTATCAAAGCTGGTGCGTGCTGGCAAAAAATCACTAACACCGACTCACATCTCTTGAGCTCATTTAACAGAAATACTGAAAAAACAGGCTGGGACAGAACTCTCCTTCATCTCCTACCTCCAGCTGGATCTGGGAGAGGTGTTTCCAGCGCTGCACCCAGCAACAACTGTGCTCCAGGGAACACTGCTAATTAGCCTGGAGGTTGAATTCTCCATTTGGCTGGGTGAGAACACCACTGCTGCTGAGCAGAGCTGATGGACTCAGGCTGGAGAGGAGGGGAGTCAAATCTTCATGGATCTCGACGGTGATACCTGCTAAGTCACCATGGGCTCCAAACCGGGCAAAGCTGCCACTGGCACACAGGTCTGGAGAAGTTTTCTCTCATCTCGGGCAAGAACCAGACCGGGTACTTTGGGGCTGTGCCCCCGGTGCAGAAAGCAAGGATCACATACGCTCTGGGACCGACCATGCAGGGACATGTCTTGCTTTGTGCCACCCTTGTGTGTTGTTCTTACACTTGTGCACATTTCTTGAACTTATATAAGTCAGAGCCTTGTGACACTTGGACTTAGACGGCAACTTTCTCCCTGAGAACGATACGCTTGGGACAAATGTACAAATGAGACGCTGAGATGCTGCACAGCCCCAGTTGGAATGGCTGTGGGTTTTTTCCCTCCCTCAGCTACGCTGGGTGAGAATTTGCTTGCGAGGGCAAGCAGGAGCCCGCAGCCTCGCCATGCTGGGGACCCGGCCGAGGGTTCCTAGGGAGCCCACGTGCAGCTGGCAGGCAGGAGCCGGCCCCGCCCTGTGCCCCGTGCCCGGTGCATCCCGGCGTTCCCATCCTCCCGCCGCGCTGCCCCGGGGGGCGGCGGGGCCCCACCCCGCATCCCATAATAGTTCACAAAGGCGACTCCATCCCATAATAGCCACCCACGGGAAACACACCATGGCAACCACCCCCCCCCACCCCACCCCCGCGCCATCCCATAATACCCTGCCGGCTTTATTGGTCCCGACTGAGGAGGGCAGGGGGGGCTGGGGCCGGACGGGGGCACCGCGGGGAGGTCCCGGCGGGCACCGCCAGGAAGCCTGGCTGGGGCTGCAGCCTCCCCCCGGCATCCCGCAGCACCCCCTCCTCCTTCCTGCCGCATCCCATAATACTTCCCAGGGAGGCAGCCCCGCTCTAAGGTAGAGCCATCCCACAACAGTGGCCCGGTCACACCGCGCTGGGAATGGTGCCATCCCATAATACTCTCGCCCCTCGCCGGCTGCGGCGGGCCCTGCCATCCCATAATAGCCGCCCGCTTCCCCCCCCCCACCCCGCTCCTTGTGGGGCATCCTCCTCATCCCATAATACTCCCCCCGGCGGCACGAGCGCCCGCCATCCCATAATATGCCCTGCCACCCACCTGCCCCCCTCCGGTCGCGGGAGGCCTCGCCATCCCATAATAGTCGCGGCTCGCCCTTCCCCCCCCCCCTCGCAGAAGGGCTCGCCATCCCATAATACTCGCCGCTTGCCAGCCCGTAAAGCCGCGGCTGAGGCCTGACCCCGTGGGCCAGACCTTGCCGGCTCGGCCCGGCTCGGCTCGGCCCCCTGCACCTCCCCTCTCGTGTCTGCCCCCCTGCCTCGCCCCAGCCTGGCCGCTGTGCTCCTCTTTGGCTTCCCCCTCACCTGGCAGCCCGGCAGCCGCTGCTGCCCCAGCTGCCGCCTTGGCCACGCGCCTTCCCAGAGCCTTGTCCTGGGTGTCCCCGCCCGTGCTGGGCCCCTCGCCGTGGTGCCTTCCTCGCTCAGCCCTGGCTGTGCGCCCCCAGCCCAGGCACTGCCCGCCGGCCCGGCCACCATCGCGTCAGCAGAGAAGCACAAAGCTGGAGTGCGTGCCGTGCCATGCCATGCCGTGCTGCCCGTGCCACGGTGGGTGCGTGTCTGATTCGGACGGAGCCTCTGCTGCCGGGGGCCCGGGACAGCGCTGGCATGGCATTTGTGACCACTGAGCCCTGACCTAGTTTGCCAGGTGCCGTGCTGCCGTTGGAAAGGCCTCCTGCTCCTTGCCCGCGGCCACTGTGTGCCGCGTTGGGGTCGGCTCGCTATCCACTCACATCCGCATTATCACACGTCTGGTATGGGAGATAACTCCACATCTTGCCATCCGCTCATATTGAGTGTATTTGTTGTACTTCTGAAGGCAGTTCTTACCACTGTCTGGGTTCTGCTTTCAGCCCCCATCCCTGCTTTTGTGCCCTGACTGGATTTAGTGTTACGGGAGTGTTTCGGAGCTGCTCCGTTCTTCTCCTGGGTTCTTTCACTACCTGCCCTTACAAGCACAGCTCAGCACTTGCAGCGTTTATTTCTTGTTAAAGCCAGCACATGTGTCCTGACAGCTAAGAGAAGAAAAGGAAGTGTGAGCCCCAGAAGCTGAAATAGTGACATGTAAAAGGCTGATACGCAGAAAAGAACCAAAAAACTGTAATTCCCCACACTCTGAACGGAAGCTACAAATTATAGACTTTGTGGATTAAAAGGTGGGCTGGGAAATAGTAATGAATGGTGACAAGAGAGTGAGGTGTTTCCTTGTTGGATGGGATGCAGTGAAGATGCCTGCATCCCTTCAGTCAGATCCTGGCAGAACATTCAAGGTCTTAGGGTCTTAGAGCAGCAGCAGCAGCAAGTTCGGATGCTGCTGCAAGGAAAGGCAGGAAGCATTCTCTTTTCCCTGTGAGGAACCCACGGCTGCTGCTTCCATTGGGGAAGGTGCTCCATCGGGCCTCGCCCCGGTGAAACCAGAGAAGGGGTCTGCCAGGAGCACGCCCGTGGCTGCGTGCCCACCGCGGCCCCAGCGGCGGCCACCGGCACCGGCGCTGCCGCTGAGGTGTGGTCCCTTTGTCTGTTGGCTTTCCGGCAGCAAACGCAGGAGCCCCCTTTGCAAACTCTGTGTTTTACAGGGAGTCCCCCTGTGGCGGATCTGTTTTACAGGGAAAGCGTCTGCAGGGGAGCATGAGGCGGTCGAGGATGGAGTCTGCAAATTGCTGCCCGTTTTATTCTGCCTGTCATACGTTTTGTTTGCAGATGATTCTCTGGCATCTGTGAGAAACAAGCGGGCAGACACACGCAGCACTCCAGTGACTTGGAGAGGGAGCTCTGGACTCAGAGAATGGAAGCCCTGAGTCCTTCTGACAATTCTTCCCTCTCGTTTTTTTAAAGGTTTCTGTGCTCTTGGGCACCTATTAAGCCAGTCTCCAGCCTGCCTCCTTGGGAATATACCCGTTTTTGCTTTCTTTTACCTAGAGAGTAGCTGAAGGGCCAAGCGAGGTTGCGCCAGTTTGAGTTAACACAGAGCTCTAGTTTGCAGTGTACAGTCCACACCACACCATTTGCACGTGATGTTTAAAGCAACTTTACATCTGTTTAGTAAAACATCATAATGCCTAATGCAGAGGACAAACTTAAACTGCTCCAAGCCTGGCTTTTAATTGGATAAATCTCTGGTTTGGGCACACGCTTGCTTAGTGGAAATCGTCACAGTTTGGGTGCTCCTGTCCCCTGGCTCCTGCAGTAGATGTTGCTCCTCTCTTGGCTCTGGCAGCAGAGCAGATGTGCCTGCTCAGTGCCTGCTGCAGTGGGAAGCCCAGCTTTTCACGGCACCACAGCTGCGGGAGGAGGGCTGTTCTGACTGCAGTGGCCGTGTACAGACCCTGCTGGAGCATCCCACTTGTCAGGGCCTGCCTGCCCTGCCAGCAGCCATTTCCTCCTCTCCTCCTGTTCTCCTCAGCCACCATGTCAGGTCCTGTGCCGTGCAGCCTTTCCCGTCTTGCACCTCTCACAGGCAGACAGGGTGAGTGCTGCAGCCCGGCTGCTGCCCCGGGAGCAGGAGCTGCATTTCTGCAGGAGCGAGAGTTGCCACCCAGCGTCTGTGAGCTGCAAGCGGGCACAGGAACGGCATCGGCGTCCCGGGCAGCGAGCCATGCCAGCCTGCAGGCTCTCAGTTTGATTGCACTCAGAGAACAGGTGCCTCATCCTTTAAGAATACACCAGATTTAATTATACCACTTCAAAATGTTCTGTCTTAGGTGAGGCTTTGAACATGTCCACATTAGCCATTTATGGAGGTGTGACAAGACTGTTTTTAAATGGATTGATTTACACTGGTGACATTGCTAACAGACCAACCGCGTTATGAGAAGCTCCAGCTTTTGCGTTTGACCTTCTCTCTTTCCACAGAAATATTTTAGGCTTTGTGTGTGAATTTGTTTCCAGTTATCAGGCCTCATTTCCCCACCTGCCTCACAATTCAGACAAAGCTTCTGAGAAGCCCTGATCTATGGCAAAGCAAGTCCTGTATTCCTGCCTTACTCTGAAGCTGCTGGGGACAGCAATGTGATTGAGCCCAGAGTGGCAAGTTCAAAGTGCAGGTTTAGCAAGGAGAAATTTACCAGCAGAGATGGAATTAGATAGACTGGGCATTCCTACCCTAAACCATTCAGTTGCTTGTAATTTTTGTGATTGGAGCTGAAATGTTCCATTCTGGCTGTCTGCCTACATCTGATTTTTTTATAATTTTTGTTTTCTTTTTAAATATGGCTTCAGCCTGTACATTAAATCTACTCAGGGAGAAATAAAAGGCAGAGCAAAATATTTTGGATTTGAGTGTTAAAGTGTATGCTAAAAAGAACAGTCTTTTGCCCAACTGCTTTGGAGGAGGAAGCTGAAACCTATGAAGGAGAGCTGTCCTTATGTCAGAGCTACACTACTCACTGTCCCCATAAAAATCCATGTCAAATTTTGATCAATGATAAACCTTTAAAAAAAATCCATTTCATGCATGCTCTGTAGGGACATTTGAGATTTTCCCTGTGTAGTTCTTCCAAGATCTGTTGTCAACACTGTGTCACAAAGGTGGGATAAGGTTATGTGAGCGCCAGCCATCTTGGGTAAGGACCCAACCTCTGGTGACTGCTCTGGACCAGGCAGGGGAAGGAGGAGCAGCTGAGTGAAAGGAGAACAGCAAGTCCCTTGGGGAAGGGAAACATGGAGAATAGATCAGGGCCAGGAGCTTTATGATACTGTCTGTTGTGAGGATAAAGACAGAAGGAGTTACTGGAAAACAAAGGGATGGAACCCTTTGGGAGAAAAGAACCTTGACTGGCTGAATAACGTGACTAGATGGAAAATCAGAGTGCATGGGATTATAAAAGTCAAGAGTGATTGCTGTAGTGGAAGCAAGGCCTAGAGAGAGGGAAGACTATTTGAAAAAGCAAGCAGCTAGTCTTGGGAGCTGTGGAGAGAGCAGCAGTATTGGAGCCAGTGAAACGAGGAGCAAAAGAGGAGCTAAAAATGGTAGGAGGGGTGTAACAACACTGGATGTGGAGATAGGAAAGAACAAGCTGTGCCAGGCTCATTAAGGAACCAAAGAGCAGGAAGAGCATTCAGATAACAGAACAAGGAGACTTGAGGCAGGGGGTGGGCAAGGAGCTGGCCAAACAAGCACTATTGTCCATCTTGTTCTAGGGGCACAAGCAAACCTTTAGGTTCCAGCATCTCCTCATTGTTGAGTCATGATTCAGGAATCCTGAGGCTGGCAGCACTTCTGTCCTGAAATGTTGAAGGAGAGAAAAAAAAAAAGAATAAAAAGTAAGACAGAGGGGATTCTGCAACAGCTTCCAAGCTGTCATTCTCCACATGAAAAAAACCACAAATCAGTTAATCCTAAAAAAGATCTGATTCCTTCACCAGCCCATATATAACATCCTGAGGCCATCTTAGGGGCAAAAGAGCATCCCTCCTGGTCCCAACATCCTCATTTGCTCCCCTTCCAGACTCCTTGCTAATGTCACGGAGACTGGCCCAAATGAATGAGGACTGTCTATTTTAAAGTCTGTGCCTAAGAATTCCACAAATCCTGGCTTTTGTTGTTGTTGTTGTTGTTGTTGTTGTTGTTTTTTGTTTTTTAGGAGGGGTTGAGTAAGCAGACCTGATAGAAAGCTCTTTATATATAAAACAGATAAGGTGCTCCCAGCATCTGTGCTCTACCTCTTCCTAGTTCCTATGTGCTCTGCTCACTTCCACTTAAAGTTTCCGTACCTGCCCTTCACACTTGCTTGCTGCCCAAGCTGTAGAGGGTTTCACCAGAGCTGCTGATGGGCAGGAGACAGGGACATCAGATCTGGATGTGGCTCATCCAAAATGTGTTGAAGGCTGTGTGATTCTTCTCCTTTACCATCTTTTTCAAAATCCATGAAGCCACAGAGGGTGAAGTGGGACAGGCTGAGAGTGACTGAGCCCTATGAGGTGTGCCATTCCCAGACATTTGTCTGTCTCTACAGCAACACCTGGTATGTTTGCTGACAGATGCAGTCACCTAGACTTGAAGCAGAAACAAGAATGATGTTAAGAAACTTCCCAGAGCAGCACACAGGGGCAATGCCAGGTGTTAAAGTTGTTCTTCAAGTCTTGTGTTACCATATTTTTAAAAACAATTATTTAGTCAACAGCCAAATATACTCCACCAGATACCCAAAACAAGGACATTGCACCTTACCAACAAAGTTTCCAGTTTACCCTGCCCTAGTTGCATGTGCAGGCAAGTGGAACCTCTCTTTTTGTAATTTGACCCCTTTTATGGATGCTCAAGCTTTTTTCTTCCCCTCTCCCTGTCCCTCCCCTCTCCCCCGCCTCCTCTCCCTCTGGAGAAGCTTTGGGAGCAACAAAATATAAGAGATGCTGACTTTCCTTGATCAGCTTTCTGATTATACCCTGGACATAATTCCCTCATCTGTCTGGGAAAGAAATTTGAGATGGATTTGATGCAGGCTTGGTGCAGGACAAGGAGACACAACTGCAGCCAGGAGCTAGGCAAGATCAGCAGGCTGTAAGCTCCAAATGGCTGCAGGTTCAGACACAAGCAAGGCCCCATCAGCTTCCAAAAGCATCCATCACTGTGGCATGAGTCCAAGGAGATGAGACAAAAGGCCATTCTGGACATTTGCCGTGGCATCCAAGCACAGAGCCTGTGCTATGAAGATCCTGTGTTCTTGGTAGGGTCACTGTGCTGTCGATTTCTCAAAATACTCCTCTGCTAAAGAGCACAAGCATCTTCTCCAATAGCTCTCAGAGCCTTTCCCATTTTTTTTTTCAGGCTTTGTTGCAGCCTGATGTCTCATAGGCAGCCTTGGCAATTTGAAACATAAACCAGGACAACTACCCTCTGCAGTGCTCTGCTGCTTCCAGGAGCTTGGCATGGGGAAGAGCTGTCTGTCAGACTCCGAGATCCACACCCACCACCCTGCTCACCCTGACAGGCAGGAAAAGCAGTACAAAGCTCAGGCAGATCAAACCATCAGCGCTGAGGAAGTTGTTTCTCAGGATCACTAAAACCACCCCCTGTGCTAAACACAAGCCAGTATGTAAAGAAACACTTTTTAAAAATTAAATTATTTTTTATTTTCTTAAGTTGGTGAAGGCTACCCCCTATAGAGGGCTGTGGAAGTCAACCCAAGGACAGAAATAAAAGGGTGAAAAAGACAGGCACAATCAGCTTCCTCCTGTGTTTTGGTGTCCTTGGGAAATTGCTCTCCCAGCTGAATGACATTTTTGGTGGAGAGTCCCTCAGGTTTTTGCAAGAGTAGTTTTTCTTAGTACTTTCACATTGCATGTCCAGAAAATGGCATGACGAAGGACAGCATGGAGGGAACAGAGAGCACAGGGTCAAGTTGGAAGAAAGTGAAACAGAGAATTGTATCTATGACAGGGCCCTCCAAAGCTTCAAAAATAGCTCAAGTGATGAGCCTGACCATTTCCCTTTGAAGCATTGATGTCAGCCTGCCTGTGGCCATGATCCACTTACCAGACTGACGATATATTGCTACTGGCAGTTACTCTGAAACTAAAGTCAATAAATACCATTCCTAAATTAAGTAGCCAGAGAATTTTCCTATTGCTTCTCCTATATTTAATTCTTCCTTGTCCAGTAAGTCACGGTGTCTCACCCATTGCCTTAACTCCCTCACCATTAGAAAGCACAAAATGCAGAATGACAGAATAGCCTATGTCACTTTTTGTCTGCCTTACCCTTTTACTTTCTGAATTTCTCAGTCACATTCCCTCTGACTAAGATGGCATTTTCCCCTTGATTACAGCTGTGGGCTCTTTCACTAGGTAATAAACTTCATGTAACCAGCCACAAGATCCACTGATGTTTTTCTCTCACTGTATTTCTTCCTGAATAATTCCCCACATCACTTCCCTCCTCTGGAGGCAGGTCCTTTTGGAGCACCAAGTGTGCTCCTTGGTGGTTCAGGTTATATTCCAGATGTGCAAACAAGGTGACCTGGTCAAGAAGACAACCTCCACTTCCCAGGCCAACAACAAATGCCTTGCCACCCTTTGCAGCATGACCCCAAACAAACTGGCTTGTGGCAGCACAGGTCCTTTCCCTGCCTACAGACTGTCACCAATAATTTTGGCAAGTGCTAATGAGGCACCATTACTGCAAAATATCTCCCACGTGTTTCCCAGTGCAGGTCTCCCATAGCATGTGTGCCACCCCCTGGCTCCGTATCCTGGGCACACAGTGCTGCTCTCAGCATCTCTACTGCAGGAACTGCTGTCCCTCAGCCGTAGCAGCATGTTTCCCCAACACTTCTCTCTTTTTTCTTTCTTTTTTTTTTTTTTTTTTTTTTTTTTTTAACCTCCCTGCTGCCTCTGAATAAGCTGTAACTGGGGACTCAAGCACACTGAAATTATGCAAATCGTCCCACCGGGTTTTTTGTAATGCTAATTATATCAAATGCATGCTCATCAATGAGAATGTCTAATTCCCCTTGCTCATTATATAGATGTCACACACTGATATAGAAGCATCTGAAAAAATTAATCTCCTCATAACAGAGTATTTGTGAACCCTTTGCCACCACCTTCACAGCTCCTGCGACTGCCCCAGGACCCCCAGGTGATACTGGGTACGAGCACATGCACCAAACTGTCCCCAAAACCACCACTCCTTTGCTCCTTCCTATAGAGGAAGGAAGCCTTATCATGAGGCTTTGGTGTTTGATTCACAGAATTACTTAGATCTTGTATTTATGACTTAAACCAACAGGAGTGACACGATTGATATGTGCTATGTAGCACTCCAGATAGTGCCATCCGAAGTAGTTCAGAACATACATTTTAGCTACTAAGTTTCCTGCCTATAAAATAGTAATAATACCTTATCAGCTAAAGGGCCTCCTGAGAATGACGCTAATCCAAATTTATAAAGCCACTGGAAGTGGGGATGGTAAACACTACAGAAAAGGAGAAGGAGAAAAGAGAAGATCAGGAGCCCTGTTTGCAGAATGGAGCTCACATATGTGTGATAGACAGCTGATGGATTTGTATACAGCACAGAAAAAAAAACAAAGAAGGGGAAAAACAAGTAAAAGGCCACTTTTTTTCCCCTCTCTGTGACCGATGTTCTTCCTATATGGTGAACAAAGAAGGGACATCGAGGGTAAAACAGTCTGTCATTGCGTAAGGAAGGACAACCGTGGCACCTATGCACAAGGAGTCCAGGAGGGGAAAAGTCAGTCTGGCATTTCTCGACTCAAAGCAGGGCTGCGACACCTTCTGTGGGGATGTGCTTTCAGTTATTGAACTGCTCCCTAAATGTGTGAGTTCAACATTTGCCAGGTTCTGATCAGGTAAAAACTCTCAGGAAGACCGTGCCAGGGGCTAGATTACTTCCAGATGGTTTTTTAATTCTGTTCTTAACGCCTTACGGGGATGTTACTATCCTGACAACAAAATTAACTCATTTTCTCCCCTTGCTTCCAGCGAAGGAGCACTCACACATTTACTTACCTCAGTTTTACAGCTTCTTGCCTTTATTAACATTTTTTAAAATTTACAAACTGCTTTTCTTCCGAAAGCTGTGAGGAGTCGCTTTGCCCCGCTGCATCTCGGAGGAGGCCGGAGCTGAGGGAGCGGACACCCGGTCGGTCCCGGGGCGCCGGTGTCCGTGTGCCCGGAGCTCCCGCGGGGGTCCCGCCGGTCGGTCCCGGGGCACCGGTGTCCGTGTGCCCGGAGCTCCCGCGGGGGTCCCGCCGGTCGGGCCCGAGGCGCCGCCGGGGGCCGCTGTTGGCCGCGGGGAGCGCGGGGCGGGCGGGGAGCGGGGCGGGAGCGGAGCCTCCTCCGGCCGGCTCAGCACCGCCTCCTCCACCCTCCCCCCCTTCTTTTTATTTTTCTATTTAAAATTTTTTAAATTTTTTTTTCCCCCCCATGGTGTTAGAAAACCTCTTTCATCATCACCTGGAGGTGAAAAATTTGATCCTCTCTCTCTACCCCTCGCCCTCCTTGGGAGAGAAGTTCTTCCTTGTTCCTTTGTGTTTCAGGGGCTCCAGTGGAGGAGGGCTGACTGCCCATGCTCCAGGGGACAGCGTAAGCGGTGCAGGGAGGTTTTACAACTGCCATCGGAGCTTTGTCGCTGTCACTGTCTGAAACAGGTAAAAGCAGTGACAGCTATGCCTGACTTTAGTACTTGCAGACTCCCAGATAACCTCAAACAAAATCACCAGCACGGCAGGTTCTTCAGTGATATTACATTATTTCTTCTTATTTTGCTTGGGAGCCGTCACTGATCGCGATCTCGCTGCTCAAGATGCTGTGCAAACCAACCAAACAAAAAAACCCGATCCATGCCTAAAGATCTCTCCGAGCGTAAGAGCAGAGACAGTGGGAATGTGGGAAACAATAAGGAAAACCCTGAGCCAGTTTTGGTCAGCAGGATGTACAGCAGCATCAGCACAGCGGCAGCCTGGCCTCTGCCGAGATGCTGTTAGCACTGCAGAACACACGAGTTTGCAAAAAAGGCTTCAAAAGCAACACACAAAATGTGAAGCTTTCGCTGCACTCAGCCACAGGATCAAGGACTCTGCAGCTGAAAGGCAAGCAGGGTATGCAAAATGTAATCCGAGCAAGAACAACTCCGGGCGGGAAAGATAATAAAAAAAAATGCCTGGGATGACAGATCAGCATCTAAAACACAAGGTCAGGGAACCATACAATTATTTAGGTTGGAAGGACCTCTGGAGGACATCCGTTTTAACTCCCAGCAATAGCGGGGGGGGGGGAGTGGAAGGCAGCATGTACCTCCCAAGCTCAAAGCAGGCACAGCTGAAGTTGCTCAGGGCAATTGTAATACAAAATACATGTTTTGTTGTAGGGATACATCTAGTGGTGGGAGGCAGACAGCCAGTACACAGTGGAAGGAATAAAAACAGTAATAAAAGCAATTTGAAGATAAGGTCTGGCTTGTTCTGGGACTTCTGAAACATCTTTTCAAGCCAATTTACAGAACTCAGAGTATCAGAGGGTTTCTAGAAAATATAAAATATCAGAGGGTTTCTAGAAAGTATAAATACATTTTAATATTAATAGTCAGGATTAATAGTAATAACAATACTTTTATATATGAACCAAGTAGGGAACCATTTCCAGAAGCATAGGACATATCCATTCTGGAAGTCAAAGGAGTTGAAATCCTAATGTATTTGTACATTTTTGCAGATACTGTCTGATCATACGGAATAAGCATTCTGTGCACCTTTGCCATCTCTCTGACCTTTCACTTGTTTAGTCTTACTTGATCAGGAGACATTTGTTTAATGTTCACATCTGCAAATGACACGAAGTACAGGGAAGTAGTGAATGGCACCTCTGACATACTTAACAGGAATGCTAATTCAAGAGCTATCACAGTAGGATGTAGAGGGTCACCTATACAGGTTGAAAAGACTTTGCTAAGCTTATATTCCCGTTTAACTTTCCCTTCTTGAATACCATTGCGTCACATAGCTCCTGTTGTTCTGAACACAAGCTTTCAAGTAGTTCTGTTTTGTACTGTTGGACACCATCATACCCTAGAACTTTCAGATTTGTTTGTCTGGGGTTTTTTAAACACTGACTAAAAAGAAGCCATAAAGCAAGATAAGGGTGAATGACTCATTCCACTAAAAGACAGCACATACATGTGCTATTCCTTATCACCATGTGATGGAATAAAAAACTCCTGAAGCTTACAAAGCAAAAATGCGGAAACAGAAACTTAGCTAACACCAATTCTCTCTGTCAAACATGAAAAATATCCCAAATCCCCTCTAGAATCCAAAGCAATTACATGTGACTAGAGTCCTCAAAACCAAAACAAAACTAATGCAAGCTGAAAAAGACTGAATACCCAAAGGACAAAACACAACAGCCCACACTGGGCCCACAGCTATCGATATGTAACAATTAAGCAAAGCCTTCAGAACCCCAAAGTCAGGAACTTTTCTGCTGCATGTAACAAGACCAGCAGCCCTCTTTATTGTTAAACTGGTTGATGAGATTCATTAGGAGATCAGCTTTGCAGTTATTTATAATTTAGTCAAAATATTTGAGCTAAAATTTCCTCTGCTGGAGGTGGAATATTTATTAAATGTTCCAGGTAAAAATAGTTCCACTATTTTCAGGAATGAAGCTACAAGAAAAGATCACGTTTTCTGGTGTGCTTTTTGAGAAGTTGTGTGCTGTGGAGATACTGTAACTTCAGCAGAGGAGCGGCCTCTTCCGAAGGTGTGGTATCTGCCAGCTGACATTTCATTCATTCTTGGCAAGCTTGCCAAGAGAAGACAGAGCCACACTCTGCTCGTAGTGGCCCTGAGAAAGCACAACAGCCATGACTTGCAACAGTCCTGGTGAGCATTAGGAAAAGCCTCTCCCCAGGGCACGTTTCAGCACTGCTGTGGGTACCTCAGCAAGCTGAGGAATCGCCATCCTGGGAGGTGCTCAGAGGACACCTGGGCAAGGCTCTGAGAAACCTGAACTTGCCACGTACATCCTCTCTGCTCCTGGCTTGGGCTGTATGAGCCTGGGGACAGGTCAGAGGCAGTGGAGCTGAGCAGCCTCTTCCCTCTGATGACTTTGGGGAGAGTTTCCAGAAAGCTCTGCGGGAGCCTCAGCCAGGACTGGCCCCCTGCCCCAGGAGATGCTTTTAGGCCGGTGCACTTGCCCTTGGCTCCTGTCTGAGGAGTCTGGCCTGTGCCTGACCACGCAATCTGTGGATCCAGACCTGTGGATAGGCTTCCTGTCTTGACCCAAGACCTGTCTTGTCATGATGGACTTGTCAGGCAATCTCTGGACTGTGGCTCACCTTGGTTCCTGCCTCCAGACCCAATCCTGATGCTGACTTGACTTCTTACTTTGACCTTGGACCTGCCCCATCACCACAAGCTCGTGTGATGATCTGGATTCCCAGCTGAACCCGGCTATCTGCCTATACCTGCCTTTGTCTCCTTTCCCTTGCTGGCTAAGCCTCTTCCTCTGCCTGCCTTGTTACATGCCTGGATCTCAGCTCTTGTATTCCTTTAGGGAGCTGCCAGCCCTCACCGCCCCCAGCAACCTGCTGTGAGCAGGCAGCCTCAGTAGAGACCTCCAGAGGTCCCTTCCCATCCAGATCTTTCCGTGAACTTATAACAGCACTCTAGCCAAGTTAAAAGGAAAGAAAAAAGTAGCTTCTCTGTGCAGGGAAGAAATCATAGCTCTGAAGGCATTGCATTGATGCTTAGGTGCACGGTGCATTACACTAGGAAAAGGAGAAAGGACCAGAGGGACAGGGACAAGGAAAGGGGTCTAGAAAGGATGAAGGTGGTAGAAGGTTTGAAAACGGGCAGCAGTGCATCTGCTGTAATATCACTCCATTATCGCATAAATCCCAGGACAAAAGGGTAGCAGAAGAGATGCACACAGCTCTGTTTCCTCTCCAGCTACACTTTGTCACTGTGTCACATTCATGGCAGTCCTGAGTCTTTAAAATAGGAATATCTACTGCCCTACAAGCCCTCTTCCACCTTTCTCCCTGCATCTCTTGGGCACCATTAAATGTTTTTCATCTGCAATGGATTTCAAGGCTGCTGTGCTGGTGATGCATGGGCTGAGCAAGGGGACAGAGCTGGCTCACGCAGGGCATATGTCTCACAGGCAGGGGGTGGCACAAGGATGTCTCTGTGGAGAGGCTCATCATCTTCTACAGGTCTTCTCGAAGACCTGCTTCTGCAGTCATCTCTCATAAAAGAGAGGGTCTTCAAGGGAGACTGCAAAAATGGATTTAAAACATGGTATCTCCTAACACCAACCCGTGATGTATTACAATACATTTATTCCCACAGCAGTCATGAGGTAGGAACTTGAAACCAGATTTATTGCTTATTGAGAAGTCTAAAAACTATAAACCCTAGCAGTCTGGACTACATTTCTTGTCACTTTCCCTGACCTTTCCTTTAAGAAAAACAGAACCAAACCACTGTAATGAATCCACTCCAGAATAGCCTGAGACCTGCTGGAAGCCACAGAGAGGCTGTTTTGTAGTGCAATTGGAAAGGCAACCCTTGGCCATCGGCAGGAGTGAAAAACTGGGGCTTCTGGCACTGCCTGTGTACAGCTGGATCTCGCTTCTGGGGAGATTTATAGGGCTTTCACATACAGTGCAGCCTGAAAAAGCATGTACAAACAGTGCAAGCAAATACATCTCACCACAGCTTCATTCTCTGACATCATTCCTTTTCAACAGTGAAAATCACTCAGACCCAAAATCAATTGTCCTATACAGGGGCCAGCAACAAGAGAGTGCAAAGCACTAACATCAGCATGAGCTTCTGACATGATGACAATATTGCTATCCTCTCTTTTGTTCTGGGGCCATTTGGAATGTAGTTTTTTAAAGCATGCTAGTGTTTCCCAAGCCATTTTGCTTTAGGTAAATGTGTAGCCATTGTGCCACGTGCATGTGTTTACAGCTGCAGATTTGACATACCTCCTGAAGATTGTTTTGCTAAGGTCTGTGATTTTCTATATAATTAGGAACCTATTTTCTGCAAGATTACTGAAAACTCAGCTATTCTCCTTGACCTCAACAAAGCTTGCTAAACGCTTCAGTTCTTTTGGAAAATTAAGATACTCATTTAGGTGTCCTGTGCTGGACCTATGACTCAGATTGAAACATCTGGTCAAAGGTTTTCCTCAGCTACTGCTAGTAAATTCACTTTGTCAGCAGTGAGTACCGTATCTGGGTTCTGTTGGTCCCCAGAACTGCCTTGGGCCCTAATGCAGCCAGGAGCTACTCAGTCAGGATGGGCTTGCTATAGGAATTCATGCTGGCCAGACCTAGACACACTAAGTTTGTTTCAAATCCTTGTTCCCCACTGTGTTTCCTGTACCAAAAGAGTCAGGTATACCATGTCACGAAGGCACCTCTGTTTATTCAAAACAACCTTTCATCCTTCAGCTTTGCATCATCACGTTCACCCACAGAGAGTCTGCTGTGCTCCCTCAAACAGTTTGCTGCATCCCACAGGCTTGCTGTAGTTATTGCATGTGTGACTCTGCAATGGTATGGCTTTCCTGGGCTTAAATCTCTGAGTCCTCAATGGGGCCATTCAGGAATACTGCAGTAGGAAGTGATGGTGAGGATTCATTGGGACGGATAAAGTTTTCAGATGGGAACAGTTTTACTTTAGACACAGCGTGGTCTCGGGTTGACTTACACTCCACAATCTGATGCTTAAGCGTTCCCATCTCTGAGTCCCAGGCTTGTCCCCGCCTCAATTTCTTGAAGGTGTTACGGAAACCCTCAGTGCTGAAGTAGTAGACCAAGGGGTCCAGCATGCAGTTCATGCTGGCAAACATCATCGTTATAATTAACGCTTGGCGCACCGAGGCCTTGGTTTGTTCCTCGACCTTCATCACCCGGGCCTTTATCATCCCATAAACCGCCAGGGTAGTGTTGTAGGGCACGAAGCAGATGATGAAGATGACCAGGTTGACCAGGAGGAGACGGACAGTCTTCCGCTGTCGCAGCGTCTTCGTCTGGCTGGGCTGGCAGAGCTCCTGAAAGATGCGAATTGAGCAGTACGTCACAGAGCTGAGAGGAAGGAGAAACCCCAAGATTTCAGCCAGGATTACCAGGGGGAAGAGGTTGTTCTGCCACATGTTGTCGCTAAAGCTTTCAAAGCACAGATAAATGGTCTGGTTTGTTACTTTACAGTGGTTTTGCTTGTGGACTATGGCTGTGGGGATGGAGCCCACGAAGATCACAACCCAGACGATGAAGCAGAGGAGCTTGGCCACCTTGGGGCGCCGCAGATGCCGCCAGCGAAGCGGGTGAACAATGGCAACGTAGCGATCCAGGTTGACGCACATGAGGAAGAGGCAGCTACCGTACATGTTGATCTGGAAGACTGAGCCAGAGACCTGGCACAGGAAGCTACCAAAGGGCCAGTGGTGGTTGGAATAGTAGTAGAGTCGCATGGGCAGAGAAAGTGTGAAGCTGAGGTCACTTATGGCCAGGTTCAACATGTAGATCATCACTACAGACTTCAGGCGCAGGTATCGGACAAATATCCACAGGGCTACCACATTGAGTATCAAACCTGTGATGAATATCAGGGTGTAGCCAGGCATGAGGAGGTGGTGGTTGAAGGTGTAATCCTTGCATGTCTGTGACGTATTGGACGTATTGGACGCTGACATGCCCAGCATGGGTCAGGGAATGCTCTCGCAGAGATGGCTGAGCCTGGTGATGGGCTAAGGAGGCACAAAGAAGAGCACTGAGGGAAGTTGTTCCCCTCTGAGGAGCCACGGGCAGATCATTCCTGTCACCTGCTGCTGGGAGGTAGATGAGCAATACCTCTCTTGGCTGGCACTGCTTTGGATTGCTGGTCTGTGGTCATCTGGCACGGATGGTAATGTGAAGTCTGCTTCTGCCCCCAGTTCAGCAATTCTTTCCAGTGGTTATGAGGTGACAAGGTGATGGAGGATCATTGCTAGCTGTCAGTACAATTCCTGGTCAGAGTGGGAGACCAAAACAAAAGAGTTTAAGTTAGAGGAGGAAATCTCTTGAAATGTTAAAATCCCACCATGGTGGCTTCTGCAGTAAGAACTCACAAAGAAACCAGAAGATGAGGGAAAATGGACACTAGAAATGTGAATAATTACATGGCAGAAGAAGACAGAGCACAGAGAAGGTGGTTGGTGTACAGAATCATTTATCACTCAGCCCCAGAAAATGCACTTTGCTTTGATCACTGCTGAGAGCACATGAATACCAGAAAGGGACACCACGAGCACACACGGAAAGCAGTTGAGGCAGCTCCAGAGAAAGAGAAAGAAAAAGAAGAGAGCAGTGTTTTGAAGGAAAAATGCTGACTGGAAGGAACTTAAAATAAAAATGGCACAGTACTGTTTTATATCAGAGAAAAAGGACTTTGTACATCCACTTCAGATAAAAGAAATTACAGTACAGTTAGACCTGACTCCACCCAAGCTCCTTTTCTTACATAAAACAACACGCACAGACCTCAGTTCCAGTGACTTCAAGGTCCTTATGTTTCTTACATTCATACAGTTCCTTTGGTGTCCTTACTTGCATGGGACCAGTGGTGCTTATTTGCATTGTATGTCCTCATTCTGCTGCTTGAAGCAGCCCATATCCCAGAAACGCCGAGCAGCACAGCCACGGAGGGAAACACAATAAAAAAGGAAGTGCCATGGGATTCATGTGGACAAACATGACTTCAAAGCAGTGTGAGGCTAGTAACCACTCTAGGTACTAACTAGCAACACTGTCCAAACACTGACCAGCTGGAGTGAGCCCAGTGGAAGGCCACCAAAATGGTCTGGGGGCTGGAGCACTTGTGTCATGAGGAGCTGCTGAGGGAACCGGTCTTGTTCAGCTGGACAAGAGAAGGCTCCAGGTGATGTAACAGCAGCACTGGGGTTTGCATGGCAAGGTTTTGGCAGCTGGGAGGGCTATAGGTGTGGTTCTGTGAGAGTGCCTGATTTCCTCTGTGTCTGATATAGCCAGTGCCAGGAGGGACCTGCCACTGGCCAAGGTTGAGCCCATCAGTGATGGTGGTAGCACTTCTGGGATAATGAAAGGGAAAAGGTTACTGTGAGACAGCAATTGCAGGCAGGGAAGGGAAGTGAGAATATGAGATAGAAACAGCCCTGCTGCAGACCAAGGTCAGTGAAGAAGGAGGGGAATGAGGTCCTCCAGGCACTGGAGCAAAGATTCCCCTGTTGCCCCTGGAGAAGACCATGGTGAAGCCATGTTGCAGCACTCTATTCCTGAAGGACTGCACTCTGTGGAAGGGACTCACACTGGAGCAGGGATTGGATTACACAGTTCCCCACAGTTGTTTGCAGGGTCAAACAGGGACTCCCTCATAAGAGTCCATGTGGATTGTGATTTACTTCAGAAGGAAAGTGGAATTTTCTGTCTAGAGAATATTTTTACATGAGGTTGATATTACTCAGCAACTTGACAGGCATGTCATGCATGTCAGACCTGGATAGCATTGTGTGGCAATGCACAGATCCAGGGAGAATCTGCTGCAGACAGAAGCATGTGCTGACCCCACAGAGAGGAAGATAATAATTCTGCTAACAACATGTTAAACAATGGAAGTGGAAACCTAATACAAGCTGTTGGTAGACAGCTACCAACTTGCCCATCCTTTGTGTTGTTGTGCAGGTCCATCACTAAAACAGGTTTCTTACGGAAACTTCTACTAGTTTATCAAACTATATCTGAGTGGATTCTACCCTTCCTTCTACCCTTCCTTTGCATTAATTCTTGTGCAAGTTTGGAGTATAAGATAAGCTGACAAGGCAAAAGTGCAAGAATGTTGTTGTTTTCAAGTGAAATGTTTCGTGCTTCAAAAAATCTCAAGGAGGAGCATCATCAGTGGTCAAAGGAGTGATTGTCCTGCTCTGCTTTGCAGTGATGCAACCTCACCTGGAGTCCTGTGTGCTGTTTTGGGCACTATAAAAAAGACATGGAGCTATTAGAGAGTGTGCAAAGGAGGGCCATGAGGATGGTAAAGGACCCTGAGGAGAAACTGTGCGAGGGGCAGCTGAGGTCACTTGGTCTGTTGTGCTTGGAGAAGAGGAGACTGAGGGGAGAGCTCATTGTGGTCTACAACTTCCTCGAGAGGGGAAGAGGAGGGGCAGGCCCTGATCTCTGTGCTGACCAGTGACAGGATCCAAGGGAATGGCCTGAAGTTTTATCAGGGGAGATTTGGGTTTGATATTAGAAGAAGGTTCATCACCCAGAGGGTGGCTGAGCACTGAACAGGCTTCCCAGGGCAGTGGTCACAGCACCAGGCCAGACAGAGTTCAAGAACTGTTTGGACAACACTCTCAGGCACAGGGTATGATTCTTGGGATGTCCTATGCAGGGCCAGGAGCTGGGCTTGATGATCCTTGATGATCCTGATGGGTCCCTTCCAAATCAGTATATTCTGTGATTCTGTAATTCTAGGAGAATATGTCAGCTTTTGCTAGAGCAAACACCCTGAAATGAACAGCAGACTGAACAGACTGGTCAGACCTTTATCCTGATGGAAACAAAGTTATTGAGACTGTGACTTAGTGAGTGACCATGACCTCCTGTAACACATGTACTCAGACCAGCCAGATGTCAGGTGAAAAGGACTTATCTCTACAGACAATGTGTTTTTTTCAAGCTTTCCTGAGGTACTCAATTAACAGATCTAGAGATTATAATATGTAAGCACAGTCCATGCTGTGTCAGGCTTTCTACCACTAATATTCCATATCAAACTGTGGATGGTGAAGGGATTATGTTAACAACAGTACAATCATGTAGTTACACTGCCTCAAGTTGTCTTCCTGCTTCCAGAACAAACTGTAGCCCAGAAATTTCTTGAGCCACAGGTGACCTAGTTGTACTCAGTAGGCCTCAGGGGACTTCTATTTCATTGTGGTTTTTTCAGTAATTTTTTGAGTTGATGTAAAATTTACCATCTACATTATCCAGTGCTAGGAGTGCCAAGGAGTTCCACAGCTTACTTGTGCCTCAGGTGAGGAATCACTTCCATATACCCATCTCTGATTCATCATCTGCTAGATTCAATTATTAGCTTTAGTGGTGGAACAGACAGGGCAAACCCCATCCCTATCCACCTTCATTTCATGGCTGATAATATTGTAAATATCTACCAGATTCCCACTCAGCAACTTTTTTTTTTTTTTTTTTTTTTTTTTTTTTTTTTTTTTGGCTAAAGGGTCCTTGTCTTCATAGTTTTTCCTTGTAGAGAAGCTGTTCTGTACTTTTGAACATCCTTGTTGCCCTTCTCAGCACTTTTCCACTTCTGCTACAGCCTTTGTGAGCCTGTGCTGGGGTGCTGAAAACAGGCAGTGCTGATAATGTGGATGCACTGAGCCGCGTAGGTGTAGATCTCATTTGCAAGTGGTAATGGCCAGTTCAGTTTGCTTTTTCCCATCACTTCACTAGATAAAATTTCAGCTGTTAGTTTAAATCCAGTCACTCACACTTCTCTTAAGCTCTGCAGTTCTTCGCAGCCAAACCTCATCTTTTTAAACTTGAATAATTTTATGTCTCCAACGGATTTGTTATTTTATTATTCATCCCTCATGAATAAGTCAAACAGTCCAAGCCCCAGCACAGGTGTCTGACAACTCCACTGAGAAAAACAACCTTCATTCTCCCTCCCTTCTTTTAGGCACTTTTTATCCAGGTAGGAACATTTTCTTTAATTTTTTTTAAGTACCATTGGTGAGACCGCCTTTGAAAGCCTTCTGGAAATCCACATGGGCCACTGTTCACATGCTTATTGAGCCCGTTAAGGAAGAACTGTGGGAACAGCATCTCTTTATAAAAGCCATGATGACTTTTCCCCAGTAATTAGATGTGACCGCATGCCAATTGATTTTTTTCTTTATTATAGCTTCTACTAATTTGTTCAGCAAAACCATCAAGCTCCCTGGTCTGAAACCCCCCAAGAGCCTTTTCTTAAATTGAGTCTGTCTTTAAGAGCTGTTTTAAGCAAAGGTTTCTATGGCACAATTAGTCAGATCTTCCACCCTTCAGTTATTTTTGACCTCTGGGTAGGAGCCGTGTGGCTTTAGACACTCTTTCCTTCCTCCAAGGTTGATCCTACTGCTGTTTTGACCAGAGACAGTCCTTTTATGAACTTCCCATAAAGAAAGTTTCTGCTGTGGAAATCTCCCAGGCTTTCATTACATGAATACCAGTGAAAGAGACCTCTTCATTTTTTTACCCTCCACCAGGTTTTCTTTCTTTTCTGAGTGGTCTTTCCTTACATACTCTAGCCTTTCAGCCTTCAACAGGCTGAACAGCACAGTTCTGAACTGGCAGCAAACATCGCTGAGAGCAGAAAATAGATTGGGGTTTTGAGGGGATTTTTTCTCATGGGTGGATGGAAACACAGAAGAAAGAGTCTGCTGTGGTGTTGGTATGGAAGCTGAGCTGATAGTCTCAGACTTGCCATAACAGATACAGTGACCAAGACACATGAGAAAGGAGATGTATGCAGACACAGTCATTGCAAAGATAAAGTTGTGGGTGTGGAGAGTTTCTCCAGTGAGCTTTGGAGGTCCTGCTTTGACTGTCCCTCTCTAAAAAGGAAAGCTAGGGGTAGGTAAAGCAGGCTGGCAGCAGGGAGACTGATTATCCTTGCTGGTTAATGTCTGAGAGTCAAAAGGCATGTTCCTTGTGGCTGCCTCTAAAAAAACCCCAAGTACTCATTGCTCTGCACAAAAGCTGCCAAGAGATCTCAAACCACCAGCTGTGTAAGGAGGCAGTGGTACCACAGCTGAATAACCCCCTCCTCACAACAAGATGCTCTCTTTAAATCCTGAAGATACTTTCTCTTTGGTGACTGACCTTATGTGTCCCAGGAGGTGGAGGAAGTATTTTTTTCCCTCTTATTTGAGCCCCTGAATACCATCAACTTCCAAGACTTGCAAAATTAGTGGGATTTTGATTTTTTCTTTTTTGGGGTGAGAAGCCCTAAATGTACTTTAGGTCTAGGACAGGCAGGCATGCCCTGAGATGGGATGTGTGCCTGGCATCTTGCTGCATGGTCCTGAGAATCCTCTCTCTCCTGTCTCACTAGGAGTCACAGCCTCCAAGCACTACAAAAATGATGAAGAATCTGAGTATGGGGCTGAAAAATGAGGTGGAAAAAGAGAGCTGGAAAAATACTTATGAGGATGCTGCAGGGTCAGTGTTTCTGTTAGTGGCTTGCCACTAAAACCATGGGGAGTTTTGGGGCTCCTGTGAGAATACAGAGAGCAAATGTGGCATCGGGGTGCAGAACTTAAAACACAAACTGCATGAGCTCGCTTGCTTATTCTGAAATCAAAGAGGAAACAACAAAAATGTGTCAAACCTCAGAAAACATACTGACTTTACTCTAGGAATTGGAGATAGATTTTTTTTTAATAAATGTGGGTGCTTTTTACCTGCTGTAGGTGATATTCAAGCCCCACTTTTCATCTGTTTTTCTACTCAAGAAATTAGATTTTTGTGAGGATTTGATTAGATTTTTGAAGACACTAAAATCTTACGATGGCTTGTTTTTAAAGAGAGAAACATGATATAAAAGCTGAGACCTTTGTATTTAACTCATGAGGTTTGATCACACTGCTATTGCCTCCTCCTTAGAGATGCTACCCCTCTTCACCTCCTGAGGGTCCCGTGGAAGAGGGCTCCTACGGTGGGCACCTTGGCAAGTAAGCTCTGCAGGCTGCCCGTGCTTTTAGTATCACAGGATCCCAAGGAAAGCCTCAGTCTGAGTAAATACAGAGATGTGCCTTGCACCCTTAGGTCCACGGGGCCACTGATGAGGGGCAGATGTGCCGCAGTGCCCTGCAGCACACGGGCAGCAGCGCACGGGGACCGCTGCCCAAGGTGCCAGACCATCCGGCTCTCCAGATGTTCCCGCCCGCCTTACCTCACTGCTGGAGAAGAGCCAAGTGTGGATGCCGGCTGGCTTGCTGCTCGGTGACTGCTCCTTCTGCAGAGGTCTCGATCCGGGCCCCAAACCCACAAAGCAGCTTGGATCGAAACAGAACCGGGCGGGCTCTTCATCCAAATCACAGCTGTCCCCTACCGCGCTGCGGCTGATTCTACATCTGGCATGCTGCAGTTTGTCTCTTCTCCTTTCTCACTTCCTGATGCACTTCTGCCTGGCTACAAAGCATGAACTTTGTTATCAAGGGCTGATAAGCTAAACCACATCCTACAACAGCAAATGCAATCATGAAAGAAGCAGTACCCAGGTGTCCTTGCAACGGAGGAGACCTGCCCTGGGTCATAGTGCCAAATATTTGCTTGTCTTGCTAACTCAGCCACCCCCAGGACTGACAGAGGGAAAATAAAACATCCCTCTCCCCAAAATATTGCTAAACAGGAGGTAGAAGTGAAATATGGGAAGTGAGAGCCAAGTTGATTTAATGGCTAGCCTGCACAAAGACTTGGAGTCCTGTCACTCCCATGGTCTAGGGGGCTTTGGGATTGAACTCCTGCCCGGGGGCCCAGCTGTGCATCACTGGCATGTGGCAGGATCCCAAAAAGAACCAGGCTCTAGAGAGGTGTCATTATCTGTGGCAAGCAAAGGCATGTCTGCCACGAACCTCAGTCCCTGGTGTTCAAGGCTACAGGAGGCAGAGTGCTATGAAAGTACAAGGGCTGATTTACCAGCACATCTGTGACCTGGCACTGCCACGTGTAGCTGGGAAGGGAGCTGCCCTTGTGCAGAGCCCATCTGGCACTCTGTTGCTTCGAGTCCTATTTCTGCTTTGCCAGTCTCAGCACACCTGGAAGAAGACACAAGTCATGGCAACACTCCTAATCCCACTGTCGTCCTGCCCCAAGAACAGCTGCCCTGGGAAGCTGCTGTGGGTTCCCTTTCTCTGCAGTCCTTGCCTGCTGGTGTTTGATTTTCTCACTCCCTGCCTCCCTTGTTCTGCTGTTACCGACTCCTCATTCAGGGAATGACACACCAAGGGATATATATGTTCCTGCTGCTCATAAATCCTTGGAGGGCACAATAGCACCCGAACCACTGAGCTCACCCTGCTTCTTTTCAGTGCCTCTCTTTTTTAACCAGACCCCTTTTCTCACTTGCTAGTTGCTGGGATCTTTGTTCTCATGGCTTTTTGTGTCTCTTCAGTTCCCATCAAGGTGTTGTTACTGATAAAAGCCTGCAGATATGCCACAGGGGGTGTCCTTTGCCTAAGGAGTGTCTGACACATTCTCTGGGAACTCCCCCCTCCCCTGCAGCCCTCACCCCTCACACACATGAGCACACACCTGGCTGAGCCCGGCAGTCCTGGCTTTTCCATGTGTGAGAAGACAAGGACACAATGGCACCCAGCCCAGCCCATGAGCCCCACAGCATCCTCACCCAGCCAAGTTCACTCACCTCCCTGGATCTCGGAGCCTCAGCCCACGAACTCTGTGTCCCCTCAGCCGGGTGGGCTCACACATCTGCCCCTCGCTGTCTCTTGGAGGCTCAGCTCGTGGGGCAGAGCAGCTCAACCCCCGGCGTTTCCTCACCGCTGTCTGAGCGAGCAGCAGGTAAGACCAGATTACTGGGGTGTGTGTTGGAGGCTACACCCTGATGCTGCAAATCCCAACATGCCTGCCACCCTGCAGTGCTGGCTCCAGAAAGTAGGAGCAAGGAACCCAGCAGGAGGAAGGATGCAGGCAGCTGGGAAGGCAAGGAAAGAGGTGAAATGCACGCTACAAGAGAGAGGCTGCTCAGGTCTGAAAGGATGACTGATAAACCACAATGCTCTTGACTTCTTTGTGCAGCAAAATGTGGGAGAGGAGAGCAAAGGGGTGAATCCCATTATGGAAGCTTCACTTTCTGAATGATTCAGACAGGAAAAGCAGAAACCTGTGTCTGCAGAGGAGTTTTACCTTCCAAGGCGGTGGGAACAGCTGGCACTTCCCAGGTTGGCTGGGGAAATGGCAGTCTTTTGTCCCGGGACATTTCAGCTCCCTGGTCACACAGCTCACATTTTCCTGGGCTCCCAGGGGCTCTTAGGAAAGGGGTGCCCAGTGAGAAGGGTGCCAGCCACCCTGTTGTGCCTCCTAGGAGAAGGGCAAGGGCTGATCATGGGGAAGCAGAGACCTTGGGAAGAAAATGAGGGAGGTGAAGGGAGACTTGCCAGGGAAAGAGTTAAGAGAGGCAGGGAGCAGCTGGGCTGTGTCTGTTTGCTGCAGCTATGTGGGCTGCAGGGTAGAAAAGAACACTCTCCAGCCTGGAGGAGGCAGATGAGGGAGTGTCTTCAAGAACAGTGGATGTGGATGAGGGAGGCAGCAGGTCTTCCCCTCTCTGCTCCCATGAGCTGTCACTGCAGGGAAACGCTCTGTGTCCCCAAAAGGTCTGGTGACAAAGCAGTGACGAGCTGGTGGGTCTGGCAACAGCCGCTTGGTGCTTCTGGTTCTTCTTCTGTGGAAGGCTCCGTCTGAGCGGGTCTTGGGCTGCCTCCTGCTGAGGAAGTGACTGGACTGTGGAGGTAGGCAACCACACCATCTCCTGACATGGGTGTGACACAGATGCTGTCCCCATCCGTGTGAGCTCCCTGTGATGGATGCCCACCCCAGAGCCCTAGCTCAGAGTTCTCCCACCATGCTGCCCAAGCTGTGGCACTGGTGTGGATGACCTCGCAGGGCCAACCCAGCAGGGTTCTGCAGGCTGCAGGGTCTCTGATGCTGGCAGGCACACCTGGGCAGCCCACGGTCACTGCCCAGGGCTGGAGCTACTCCTACTTTGCAGTGCTGGGCTGGAGCTGATGTGAAAGCCGCTGTTGGGCAGAGGCTGTGGAAAGCCACAGAAGGGGATTCAGGCAGCTGCAGTGCTGGAGTTGTAGGTGGTGAAGTTTTGTCAGGGACAGGATGGAGCTGGTGTGGCTGCATCTGATGCTGATCCACGTGCAGCACGTCACTGCAGTGACCTGGCTGTAAGTATGCTTTGTGCTTGTATTGTCTGGTTTGGTAAGCCACCTAGGGAGGTGCTGTCTCCTAGAAAATAGGGTGAGAACAGGGTGGAAGAAGGAATCTGGGCAACCAAAAAGCAGAAGAGGCATCTCTGGGAGCATGGAGGGAGAGGGATGGCAAGGCTGAAGAGATGCAGACCAGAATGGGCAGCAAGAATGTCCAATTCACAGACAACGTGGCCACAGCCCCTTTCCCTGCCCCATTTCTGCTCTAAGATATGGCTAGAGAGGGTTAGTCCTGCAGACATGAGGCTCTGGCTCTAGCCCATCTGCAACAGAACCTCTGCCCTGCTCCACAGGTCCCTGGCCAAGCAGACTTCCCTGCAGGCAGTCCTCCGGGACCCCAGGGGCTGTGATGGCCTGAGGGGGTTGGAGGAAGAGCAGGTCTGTGTTTGCCAGTGGCAGTGGAAGCCATGGAGGTGACGAAGTGAGGTGTGGAGCTGGCTGTCCTCGAGTGCCAGCTCCAGTTTCACTCTCGCCGCTGGAACTGCTCCACCCTGCAGGGGCTGCAGGTCTTCGGCAAGGCCACCATCCAAGGTCAGCGAGGGCAGGCTTGGCATGGTGTCCCTCCAGTATGCCCACTGTCCCCTTGACACATCAGCCTTTCCTGGGCTGGTGTGCAAGGGCTGCACTGGACCCATCCCCAGAGTGGCCAGTGCCTTCTTCCACGTGCTAACATGTCAGTGCAGGGCAAACTGAACTGAATGCTCTCACACACACTAGCATTCTGGAGAAACTTCTTCCTGTTTGGCCACATTTGGCTTTTTGGTCCCATTGGACCATCCTGGGTGCCAGCTCTGCAGACTGGTAAATTTCTCCCTGACCCTGCCACCCACCCTGCCACAGAGCCATGGCACTTACTGACTCCCAGCCTTGGGAACAGCTGCACTGTGTGAATATCCTGACATATATTTCTCCCGAGCAGTCTCCATCTGAATGCATCCTTCCTGCATGCAGTGACAGCCTCTTTTCCCACACTCTGCCCCATACGTGCCTTTGTCCTCCGCAGACTGGTGCCACTTCTTGTCCCGCTGCAGGCACACGGGAGTCTGCTTTCATCCACGCCATCTCGGCTGCCGGCATTGCTTTTGCTGTGAGCCCTGCCTGCAGCCGGGGGGAGCTGCACGAGTGTGGCTGCAACCGCAAGGTCCGAGGAGTCAGCCCTGAAGGTGAAGGAAGAAGCTGGGAGTAAATGGCAGAGGGGAAGGTCCATGGGGGAGACAGGCTGGAAAAGGAGACGCTTTCATTCTCCACAGGTCTTTGGGAGATCCTCTCAGGGCTTCTCTTTCCTTGTCACAAGGCTGCTTTCCCTCTGCAGGTTTCCAGTGGTCAGGCTGCTCTAATAACCTGTTTTATGGGATTGCCTTCTCTCAGGCCTTCACGGACAGCCCTGAGAGGAGCTGCAGTGTCTCCTCCAGCTGAGCGCTCATGAGCCTGTCCAGCAATGAGGCTGGAAGGAAGGAAAGGGCATGAATAGAGGCTGGGAGTGAGCCTGGCTGCAGGGCTTCTCCCTGGCCCAGCAGAACTCAGTCCAGCCCCTACACCCCAACAGGCACCTCAGGGCAGCCAGGGGCTCCCACAGCAGTCTGCATCCTGCTGTCTTTCCTAGCCCAGCACTGTGCTGATTATCCTGAGGCAGCTCCTGCCTGTGTGGAGGGTGTGCTGTCTCCTTTTCCACACAGATCCCAGCTATGATTCAGGAAATAATTGACTGTGTTCTGCTCTGAAGGGCTTCCCTGCCCCTCCAGCCTTGCTTCAATAAAGACAGACATCTGCAGGGCCGCAGTCAGATCTGGTCCCTTGAGCATCCTCCACTCTGGCCAGATCTGTTCCCCTCCCCGCAGCCCTGCAGGTCAGAACAGCTCCCCATCCTCTCTCTGCATCAGGGATTTATCTTGCAGACCCAAACCATCTTGTTTCCCACAGAGTGGATCTCCTTCAGTTCATACTGTGCTGGATTAAAAAGACACTTTTGCCCTTTCCCTTCCCCTTTCCGCCCCTGATCTCCAGCCCCATGGGCGGTGTTGGGGGAACAGCAGCACAGGGGAGGTGCTGGGAAGGTGTCCCTGGTCAGGCTGGCAGCTGCCTCCTGCTCCGCAGGCTCTCCTGGCCCACATGAAGGCGGAGTGCAAGTGCCATGGCGTGTCGGGCTCCTGCGAGGTGTGAGCCCGCTGGAAGCTCGTGCCTCCCCTCCCCACACGGGCAACGTCCTCAAGGAAAAGTCTGAGGGGACAACAGAGGTTTTCCCGAAGCGGGTCGGTTCCCGGCAGCTCCTGATGCCCAGCTCTCACTTCAAGCCCTACACGGCCTGGTCTACCTGCGGGCCAGCCCGGCCTTCTGCGAGCGGGACCCTCGGCACGGCCCCTCCGGCCCCTCCGGCACCTCCGGCCGGCAGCGCAAGCGGCCATGGCCGGCCAGGGCCGGCAGCGAGCCGCTGTGCTGCGGCCATAGATCAGGGCAGGGCAGCAGGGCAGCAGGGCAGGGCTGCCCGGGCCCGGGGGAGTGCTGCAGCTGCAGGCTCCAATGGTGCTGCTCCCTCAAGTGCAGGCGGTGCCGGCACCTCGTGGAGCTGCACAGGTGCCGCCGAGGGACGGCAGAGCCGCCGCAGGGCAGATGCCCGGGTGCCAGCAGCTCTCCCCGCAGCAGCCTCCCGCCTGCCGCCGTGGGCTGCTGTGGTTTGAATTATTTTTCCGGGTGGAGGGTTGGAGGACACAGGCCAAATAAACCACTAAGCTTGAGGAAAAAACCCAGCCGCAGTGGAAAGCAAAGTGCACACAAAAGCTTCTTGCTCACATGCTGTGTTTGGGATCGGGAGAGTCCCTGTCTCTGGTCCCTCTAGCCTCTGGACATGCAAGAAATGCCTTTTCCAGTGCCCAGCTGCTCCTTTGGCTGGAGAAATGTTTCCAAGAGGAGTTCCAGCAGCTGCCACAATGAGGCTCCCTCATTCAGTCTGATCTCAGCACCAGGGAATGTTATGGAACAAGCTATCCTAAGTACAATCGCACAGCACTACCAGGGAATCTGTCCTAGCCTGGATGGGTTCATAAAAGGCAGGTCCTGCTTGACCAACCTGGTCTTTTATCACCAGGTGACCCGCCTAGGGATGAGGGAAAGTTATGCGCATGTCATCTTCTACCTGGACTTCAGTAAAGCCTTTGACACCAGTTCCCACAGCGTTCTCCTGGAGAAGCTGGCAGCCCACGGCCTGAGCAGGTGCATTCTTTGGTGTCCAGTTCTGGGCTCTTCACTTCCAGAAAGACACTGAGGTGTTGGAGTGTGTCCAGAGAAGGGCAGCAAAGCCTGTGAAGGGTCTGGAGAGGCAAAAGGAGATGGGGTTGTTCAGCCTGGAGAAAAGGAGGCTCAGGGGGAGCCCTGATCACTCTCTATAACTCCCTCAAAGGAGGCTGCAGCCATGTGGGAACTGGTCTCTTCTCTCAGGCAACCAGCGACAGGACAAGAGGAAATGGCTTCAAGCTGCGCCAGGGGAGGTTCAGGCAGGTATTAGGAAAAAAGTTTCTTCACTGAAAGGGTGGTCAGGCATTGGAACACGTTCCCCAGGAAAGTGGTGGAATCACCACCCCAGAAGTGTTCAGAAAACAAGTGGCGCTTTGCAATATGGTTTAGAGGGCATGGTGGTATTTGGTCAAAGGCCTTGACTATCTTGAAGGTCTTTACAAACTTTAATAATTTTTTGATTGCTTCCTGGAGAGGCTGTGGAACCTGTCTTGCCACAGCTGCACCTCCTTGCGTCCCTCCCTCGCACTCAGCACCCGGTAGGTCTTGTTACGCCTGCATTTCACGCGAAACACCTGCAAGGAGAGCCTGGCTTCGTGGGGTGGTACCGCTGCCCATCCTTCCCCAAGGAAAGAGACCTCCATGGTGGATAGCACCTGGAGGCTGGGATGACGGGAGCACCAGGGGAAGAGGGGAGGACGAGCTGAACTGACAGCTGAACTGTGTGTTTGCTAGGATACAGGCCAGTCCTCTGTCCTGCTCTGGTGATTTGGGGTTTTGCTACTGCTTAGCAGATGGGGGAGATCCTGCCCTTCAGGGATATACAGGGATATCATCCCTCATGTTGTCTGTGCAAATCTCACCCAGCAATGACTCCCCACCTCCCCCAAACACACCTAATTCTGTCCTCCTAGAAGGAAAAGCAGTGGGCCAGTGAGTCCAGCAGGGGCTCGGGGCTGGCTGTGGAGGGGCCAGCCATGGAAGAGCAGGCTGTGCAAAAGGCAGCGTAGCTGCTTCTCACCCTCTCGTTGTAGATACTCTTCAGGAGGCACTGGTAACTCTTGAACATGCAGTAGTTGGGATGCTGAACCCCGCTCGAGTCACAGATCTGGTGACAAGAGAATGAAGGTCAGAGAAAAAAGAGGAGAAGAAGGGATGGGACATCCACTGATAGTCACCCACCTTTCCCGAGCCATCCACCTCTGGGAAGATGTCATACTCTGCCTTTAGCCAGAAGGTCACAGCAGGGTCCTTACAGCCATAGATGGCCATCCGGCTGCACCAGTACTCCATCCTCATCCCTCTCAAAAAGTCCACGTTGTAGTCCTCCGGGGTCTGTGAGGACCTGGACTGCAAAGGGGTGGGATAAAGTGAGCCGTGCTTCTTCCTCCTCTCCCCCAACTCCCAGTCCAGGCTCCTCCTGCAAGGGCAGCAGGACACAGAGCTCACTGGGTACCTTGCCCTCTAAGTGCCTGTGCTGGGCTGAGATCTCGGGGTTCATGTAGGTGACGAAGTCGTCCGAGTCGCAGTGGACGCGGTTCAGGGTCTCGATGTTCTGGCACTGCTCCCTCTTCAGCGAGCAGAACGCGCAGTCGGGGCACAGGTCCACGTGGTGCCGCCCGAGGTTGTCACACACCTGGGGTGGATCCAGCGGGGAGTCAGGGGGGAACAGGAGACTCAGAACCTCCCCAAAGAGGAGGCTGGGGAGTTCCCATGTTCCTGGCTTGGAGCCTGCCTCCCTGGTCACCCAGGTCAGCTTCTCTCGGGAGGTGGGCTGCACACAGTGGGGGCCAAAGGTGGACACTGGTGTCTTTACCGAGTCTCCGAACCCAAGGACTCTTTTTTCCATCTCCTTCCAGGCCATGGTGAGCATCGATGAGAGGCAATTTCCCTCCAGCACTGCGTAGCACAGGACCAGCACTGCCTCATCGTTCTGCAGGGCCAGAAGGCTGACAGAGAAAGGGAAGGAGGGAATTATCTCTTTCCTTGCACAAACTGAAGAGATGCATCTTTAGCTAATGCCAAAACAAAGTAAAAAAAAATCCCTTCCCAAAGAAACCTTGGGCTCTTGGCTAAACTGCATAGAGGAATGGGGCTCTCTGCAGGGTCTGCACAGGCCTGTGTGACACAGAGGCTGCAGGGGGGCTGCTGTGCATTTGGGGGCATGTGAGAGGGACTGGATGAGGAGCACAGCTCCAAGAGCTTTCCCAGGGCCCCTGCAGCAGCTGCTACCTAATTTCATCCATCTGAGTGCATCTGGAGGAGATGTTTGTTAGGTGTCTGCTGAGTCTTGAACGTCGCACAGCCCCGTTTGGGTCTGGAGGATGTCACATATTAAACCTCTCTCCCAAGTATTTGACAGAAACAGAGAAAAACTTGTTAACCATGAACTTACTGTTTGTCCAAACTGACATGGGTAGCTAAAAGTGGAAAATTTAAGGACAATGGGATGAAAGCAATGAGAATATTTGTCATCTCTTAGGAACAATGGAATTTGTAAACATGGTACAGAACTGTTAGCAGACAGGGATGGTTGGTTTCAATCATCACCAATGATGCAGAAGAGGTAAACATGCTCATTAGATATTTGCCTCTTGTGTCTGGAAACAAAGCCAGTGATAAATAAACAAACTTTGATCTGCCAAGAAGAGCAGCAGCTGCGTATGTTAAAATGCTCTTAAAATCCATGCACAGGCTAACATGTATGGACGAGTTTTCCTGAGAATATCTGAAACTTCTTGGAGACCTTCAGATTAGCATTAAAAAAAAAAAAAATTAAGAAGAGGTGGAGAACCTGAAGGAAGGTCATGAAGATGAGATTTCCTAAGGCCTGGAAAACTTTCACCTAGAGGTAGAAGCTAGGAAACATCACTCAGCTGAGCAAAGACACCAGTGGGTTCCCTGCCCAGGAGGGCTTCAGCTGGAAAGCTCTCCTTGTGAGCAGGTGAAAGAGTAATGACTTTTGGTGACTGGAATTTGGGGCATGATCCATTCAAACCAGAAGCAAACTACATCTTCCTGACACCACGGGTGTTTAGCATGGGAGCAGCTGATGGGTGCTTCCCCTACAGCTCAGGGACTTCAAAAAGATATCCCAAACTTCTGTTAGGAGAGGAGTCTGGGGCTCAACCACATAGCACTGTTGTCTTCTCTGGGGCTCACCAGACATGACTTCATGTCCTGTGCTGAGCAGGAAGGTGAGGGCAATTCCTAGACCTGAATGTTAAAAGTTATGAGCTTCACAGAAAACTCAGTTGTTGTGCCACACTGCATAATTCTACCAAGAAATTCTGCTGTGCTCTCTGTCACATCCTTTTCCTGCTCTATCTCTGCTCTCCATCTCTGCTGTGAGGTTTTCTGGCCTCACAGTTGCAAATTTATGAGCTGATTTACCACCTCTGTGTGAGTATAACAGCACTGCTGCTGGCTCTCTCCACTCCTTGACACGCTGCTGAGCTGTTTGTGGATGCACGGAGGTTTCACCATGCTTCAGGGAAAGGGATGGGTCTATCTAAAGCAAGTTCCTAATGCAAATCCCTCCCCAGATTAGTACCTCTGCCTGTTATTGTCCTAACCACTGCCCTGGAAAAAGCCTAACGGGTACTGTGAGGCAAAGATCCAAAGGAAATGTGGAAAAAAACCAAACCAGGATTAAGAAGAATCTGTGGGCCGAGATCAGTAGTTGATCCAAGGCAAAAGAGAAAACTTCAGGCACCAGCTTATCATACTTCATCATCTCAGGATGTGGAAGGACACACAGAGCCTGCTTCAGTGGTATCTCTGAAGAGTGCTGGGGAGCAGCATCCGCCTCTCCCGCCACGTAATGACAAGGATTTGGGCCATTAGCTTTCGGCTGCTGAGCCTTCCTGATACTGGCTGGCTGAGGTGCAGGGAGCACCTGAGGCGAGCAGAAAAGAAGATAAGGAGCAAACAGCAGCTTTCCAGCACCTGGTAAATTCTGATTTAGGGGGGTTGCTGCAGGAAACTAAAACCAGTTATGAAAAAGCCACTCTTAACAGCTTCAGAAAGAGGAAGAAAAGATCTTTGACTGCATTCCAGGACTGGTTATGGGTGATGATAATTCAAAAAGAGGTTTTTTTTTTCTCGGGATGGTATTTTTAATGAAGGGTCTGGCCTTAAAATGAAAGCCTCTGGGGTTGAAGTAGATAAGCACCAAAGGACTGTTTGGAGGGGTAAAGGAGGAGGAGGAGGAGGGGGAGTCACCAGGAGTGTGTGTATCTCTCACTGCACATAAGTATCTCAAGAGTGGGTGTCAAGAGGATAGTTCCAGACTCTTTACAGTGGTTCCTGGCCACAGGATGAGGAGCAGTGGCCATAAACTAAAACACAAAGAGTTCCACCTCAACATCAGGAAGAACTTCTTTACATTGAGGGTGGCAGAGCAGTGGAACAGGCTGTCCAGGGAGGTGATGGAGTCTCCCTCTCCAGACAATCAAAACCCATCTGGACAGGTTCCTGTGTCACCTGCTCCAGGTGACCCTTCCTTGGCAGGGATTGGACAGAATGATCTCCAACCCTAACAGTTCTGGGGTTCTGAGAGGGCTCAGAGCAGCCTTGCTGGGGAAGCTGGGCTCACGTGAACCACATGTGAATAGCAACAGAATAAGATCTGGATCCAGGACAGCTGTGGTGCTGAAAGGGGTGCAGGGGCTGTAGCTGACAAATGACACAACAGTGGGAAGCTCTGGGAAAAAGAGCATGTGCAATTCTTCCTGCAAACAGAAAAGCAGAGAAGGGAGGCTGATGTCTTTCCACATATCCAAATGCTGAATCCCATCACTGGGTAGTGTGCCCAGAGCTGGAACATGGACGTCTTTTGAAGGGACACTGAAAATTGCTGCAGAAAATCAGAGTTGCATGGGCTTTACAAAGTAAGGGGTACAGAGCTCTCTTTAGCTTATTGCAAGAATGAATCATGGTTTAGAGTTAACTCTGAGGAAAGGATATACTGGGAAATAAGGCAGAAAGCACAATAAGGACTAAAAATAGCAAATAGGTGCAACAATTTTCATTTCCCCCTCCCGCCCAATGATTCACTGCTACCAGCAAGACCACAGGAAAGTGCTGCAGATTCTTCTTGTGTTACTACCCCTGCCCTGTCTCTCTGTAAAGATCACAGCTGGCCTCATCAGGCGCTATGAAAACTGGAATAGCTGCCAGAGCAGCTGCCACAAGCCACAGAGGATGAATAAGGATAGATGTCCTGCTGGGCATAAGACCCTAGGGAAGACTTGCAGCTCTGGGATCTGTGTCCATCACAGCCATGCCCACCTTGTGTTAAACCAGATGCTTAATGGCACCTGTGCACAACGACCGGTCCCACCCAGCACTGCTCTTCTTGCTGGAATGGAAGTGCCTCCAGGCATTTTGCCCCTTTTTTAGGTCATGCTTTGAAGTCCCTCTGAGAGGAGGCGGGATGTGGCGAGCTGCAAAGCCGACAGGCGCGGTCTATCTCGCCTTTTCATCCTTCAGTGGGGGCTTAAGCTTTGCTTAGCATGATTGATGAGGCTCAGCTGCCAGTTACAGACACACAGTCAGCATTAGTGTCTTTGAGAAACTCTGCAGCAGAGCAGCGAGTGTCATCTGCCATCACAGCAGTCCCCCAGTAATCCCAACAGAACTCAGTCACAGCAAGGCTCAGTTTCAGAGGCAGGGGGAACGAAATCCTCAATGAAACACCATTTTGCCTGAGAGCACATACACCAGCAAAACTTTTGCCAGGCTGTGAAAGCCTCCTACGATATTAGGAAGGAGGATGACATATGTTAGAGGCTTGCAAGAAGACAGTTATGGCTTTACAACATGAGGCAGTTCATCTTTACATGCAGAAGTGAATCTCTGGCTGCGCTGTGGCAGTGGTGTGCAGCATGCTCAAGAGAAACCACAGATGTGCAATGAGGCACAAAATCTGTGTGCTTACAGGAACATCACCAGTCTGCAAGAGTGCGAAACCAAAATGACTTCTCCATGAAAACCACATCTAGACACATTTTTTTTCCTCTTGGTAAGCAAAATAATATTTGCATGTCAGTCAAAGCAAATGGTCCTCAGCCATAAGGTACCAAAGGATCAAAAAGTGACTTTGAGTGAAAGCATAATATCCTTTTGCAGGTTTTTTTCTCTGTCACCAGCCCCAGGTACCTGAGGACAGAAGCAAACAGATCCTGGCAGACCAGCTGAGAAAAGCTGAACATGCTCCATGAGCTCCTAACGCATCCATAGGCCAGAGGAGCTGGGGAGGGTGTGTGACAGGGCTGCAGCAAGCTGGCCTGGTGCAGGGCCCTGTGCTGCACTGCCGTGATGCTGCCTCCAAAACCAGAATGGGGAACCAGAAGCATGCTAGGAAGAGCTGTGCACACATCCAGAGTGCACAGAGGTGCACATGCTCAAGGAGAAGCGTGGCCCTGCACAGCTTTGGGCTCCTGGCTGTTTCCTAGCCCAGGGCTGCTGTAGCTCCCCTTGGGTGAGGACAGAGCACTCCTGGGAGGATTCCTCAGGTCAGGCTGCTTTAAGAAACATCTGCTTTGCCTTGCACACCGGGAGGCAAGGAGCACAGCAAGACACATCCCAAGGACCTGTGTTTGCAAGGACACTGTTTCTGCACATCACCCAGACTCCTGGGACACGTGTTTGGAGGAAGACGAGTGCAGAGGTGATTGCACAGTGCAGATGGCCACAGTGTGGGGAAACACAGCACAAAGCCTTGCCTGCAGCTCAGGCCCAGACTGAACTCACTTTGCTCAGGATACAAGGACAGTGCCATTTTCAGGCACTAACAGTGCTGGATCACCCACTCCCTGCTCACTTTGTGCTGGAACGCGAGGTGCCTGGGGGCTCCCTAGGAACATTCCTGATCTGGATGGGACAGCTTGCTCCAGAACACTTGCCCACACTCACTAGCTGCTCCGAGCAGGGACATGGATGCCCTGGGGCTGCTGTGCAGGAGGACAGTCCTGCACGGGTGGTGTGTGGTACCCAGAAAGAGCAGACTTCCCCTCACCTGCCTCGGGGGGGAGTTTCCTGCTCTGATGTGCCTCCTGGGACCGGGCTGGTGAAGTTCCAAGAGGGGGCCTTGGTGTCCAAGGATGCATCCAAGGAGAGGGCTGAATGGATCAGCTGCCAGATGCTTTTTCTCAGGTTTTGTTCGTCAGGGGATTCTGTCCGGGAAGGTGAGGTGGCAGCCCAGAGATTTGTTGGGTGCATAGTCCTGCTCTTCTGCCAGGGCGTGGGCGCCTTTGCCGTGGCTGTGGGGTGCTTCGTCGGCCACGGTTTCTGAGCTAACAGTGCAGGAGAGAACTTGAGAAGGTCTGCCACGCTGTCCTGCAGCAGGGCATCAGCAGCTGACAGAACAGCCTGCTCCTGGGTGCTGACACAGAGGGATGGAGCGGCCGAAGGCGGCTTTTGGAGGCCAGACAGAAAGCTGCAGGGGTGCAGGGCAGCTACAGGAGACCAGCAGGTGAGACGGGGTGCCAGCACAGCTCGGTGCAGCCGTACCTTGTGTGACAGGGGAGGCTCTGCCCTGTACCGCGGGTTTCGCGGTGCTGGATGGCTCCACTGGGGAAGGGCTTGCTAGAGACTCGCTCAAACATGGGATTCGCTGCGTGGAGGGGAGAGGGACAAACACAACTCTCACTGTGTTATCTTCCCTTCTTCTTCAGCCTTCCATTTCCCAGGGGATACTCCCCCCAGCCGTCCCACAGCCCACTCCTTACCTTGATGAAGAACTGCTGTTTGAGGCAGCGGTACTGGGCGAACTGGCAGAAGGTCTGGAACAGCACCACCTCTGGAAATTCAGAGCAGACTGGCCCTAGAGACAGAGATGTGGGATGGAGGCAGGCCTGCGTGCACCAAGAGATGGGGACCCTCTCAGGTGACAGCTTGTGGATGCAGGGAAACTCCAAGCTGTGTGCCCCAAGGTGGAGATCACAGCCTTGGGCTGTTAGAGCTCCCAATTCCAGGCACCACATCCCATTTCCCTCCAGCCCCCTGAGGGTCTCACTGTGTCCTTCTGCCCTTTTTCACAGTTATCTTCCCTATGACAGACACAAATTTCCTGTTTCCAGGATCTGATGCCTCTGTTATTAGTCCTTCTGGGTTTGAAAAAGATAAAAAAGGCAAGTAATGATATAATAGGTTAAAAAGATGACCAGACCGGCCTGGGAACACCAGAGAATCAGAGAACGGTTTGGTTTGGAAAGGTCCTTATAGATCATCAAGTTCCAAGTCCCCTGCCATGGGCAGGGACCCCTTCCACAGGACCAGGTTGTTCAAAGACCCATCCAGCCTGGTCTTGTTGGGTCAGGGATGGGGCTGCGACAGCTTCTCCAGGCAGATGGCTCCAGAGGAGACAAATTCTTCAGGGCATTATAAATTGACATTGATTCCAGCCTTGCAAGGGATGGAGGAGGTTCCATAGGGCCAGGATGCTGCTGGCAAAGCCTGTACCTGTACACACATAAACTGCAGTCTTGACCAGCACTGCCAGCACACTGACTCCAGAGCTGCAGTTCCTGCAGCGATTGCAGGAAAGCCAAGGGCGTGCAGGAGAGCAGAAAACCCTGAAGAACTGGGTGATCTTGTGCTCCCTCTGCTCTAGGCCCAGCCAGCCCTGTGAGAACAGGGGGAGTGCTGGCTGAGAGGGAGGGCACTAGCAGTGAAATTGCACTGCTCTCCTGATGTTGCTCATGCACCACCCTTTAGCCTGTGCTCATTTCTTGTGATGAGCAAACACCTGCACCATCAAAAGCAGAATTTCAGACACACACCAGGATCCCAGCCCAGAAAAACACCCAGCTTGTAGGGAAAACTCCAGAACCCCACCCCATCCCTTGTTTAAAGCACAAGGTATTGTAGGGAGCACTCCAGATCCTCACACTGTGCTTTGTTTAGAGCACAAGGTGACTGCCTTCCTCAGCACTACACCTGAATGGGCACAGTCAAGGCTCATGGATATCTGGGTGTAGATACTGCCACAGCACTGCCACAGCTCTGTGAGGACAGCAGAGGCTAAACATCAGAGGGCACACACTCTGCCATATCTGTTCCACCTCTCAGCCTGGCTGAAACATGCCAAAATAGCCCCCAAACTGGAAAAAAGGTAACACAAAGGGGAATAAATTCTGCTGGATAGGCGTGTTAGGATGAGGGATGGGAGAAAAGAAGGTAAAGAGGGCAACCTGCAAAACTGTCCCATCTTCTGGCATTTCCAGATGCTTCTGTTCTTGAGAACTGAGTCTCTGAAGGCAGCAGCAGTGGGAGTGTGACTGGACATGATAAAGAGCAGTGCTGGGGAATTGGGCACCACAAGGACAGGAGCCAGGCACAGACCCTGAGTGCACAAAGCACCAGGGCACAGTGGATTGCAGGTGCCCAAAAGTAAGTGAGGAGCACAGGACCCATCCCTGGGTCTGGTGATGTGGGGTGGGACTCGTTCCCCCAACACAGCTGCAGAAACCAGCAAGAAATAGTTGCCCTCAAGCTGCAGTCCAAATAAGCACAGTTGGCTGATCATTCAGCTCATTGACGTTCATATCTAAATATAAAGACATATTTTTTTTATGAGAAAATTGCTCCTATTTTTTTTTCCTCTGAAGAAAAATACAACAGAAGTAGTCCCAAGTTTTTCAGCTGCACAGATATAATTATACCACTTAAATTCTCTGATGCAGGGGTGCAGGGAAAATATGACTGCAGAGATCTGAAGGGTGCTGTTGCTATGGTGCTTTCTGAACTGGGATGTTTCTTGGCTCCTGAAATGTTAAACACTTAAAAAGGCAGCTTATCATCTCAAGTTTTCTTAAAGACCTACGAGAGCCCATGAGCCAAGATTCTGCATTAACCCTCAGATGAAGTTGGAAGGAGCTGCAAGAGATGAGGAGCTACGCTGAGTTTGAGAAAACTGCGGCCACTTTTTCCTCCTGCCACCCCACCAACAGATATGGGGAGAAAGGAAGGGCCACCGAAGTGGCTGTGGCTTTTTTGGCTTTACATGACCTGGAAAGAGAGGCTGGGACAGCTGTGCTTGCTCAGCTGGGTGAAGAGGAGGAGTCACAGCAGCCCACAAGGGCTTGAAGGAAACCTACGACGGGACAAACCCTTTTTGGTGGTGCCACACAACACACGGAGCGGGGGAAAAACCATGCAAATTCCTGCTTAGGAGGCTAGAGCTGGCCTTTGGGAAAAGGTTTTTTTTCTCCAGGAAAATGGTGCAGCAGTGAAAGTGACACTCAGAGAGGTCACAAAAGCTGGTGTGCTCTAGTTCTGCCAATGTCTGCTCCAAGCTGCTTTTTTTAGAGCCCAAACCAACCCATCCCATTCCCACAGTCTTGTGGCATTTTGGGCCAGAGAAACAGCCACGCTAGGTCTGCGTGCTCCTGTGAGCCCGGGGGTGGGCGACGGCCTTACCTTCGGGGATTTCCCCGTGGTTCTCGTCCTGGTCCAGGCGCAGGATGCTGGGGCTGAGGCAGCCGTAGGCCTGGCGCAGCAGGCAGAACATGTTGGCCTGCCAGGGCGGGTGCAGCCTGGCGAAGAACTGCTCGTACTCCCTGTCCGACAGAGTGCTGCCCGGCACGGGCGCCACCGGCGCTGCCACTGCCGCCCGCGGCAAGGCCAGCACTGTGCCTGCGGGACAAACAACCTGGGATGGGATGGCATGGGATAGGATGGGATGGGATGAGATGGCATGGCATGGCATGGCATGGCATGGGCTGTCCTTGACAGGCGGCTGGAGGTGAAGGAGCGGCTGGCAGGTTGGCCTGCTCCTGTCTGCTGGCACAGCGTGCTGGGACAAACCCTTCAGCTGCTGGCCCTGCGGGCAGGGTGCTGGGTTAACCAGGAGCCCCAGGAGAAAGGGGTCATAGAGAATAAAAAGGAAGGGAAAAAACCAAAAAAACCTTTAAAAGGCAGATTTTATTGTGAGCTTGGTTTGGACTGGGGGGAAGTGTTTTGATTTTGGTTTTGTTGTTTCCTTTTTATGTGTGTGTGTATGTGTGTGTTTTTGTGGAGGGAGGCTGAGTTTTTTGGTGGGTTTTTTTTTGTTTGTTTAGGGTTTTTTTGTGGGTTTTTTTTTTGGGGGGGAGGGGTGGTGGCGTTGATGTGCTTTTTTTATTTTTCCCCTCAAAAGCCCCAGCCTGCAGAGGCACCCACAACGGTGGAGGCTCCCCTGCTCCCTACAGCACCATGCTATGGGCACATCCCTGTCCAGGGGGACTCCCTCCATCTCCTCCCTCCCCTCTTTGCTTCCGGCTGGGCCTCCTTTCCTGCTGCCTCCGCACCACCCTCTGTCCCCACCCTAAGTCCCCGCAGGAGCCTCCAGCTGCCCGGGGCGGGCAGAGCTGGGGCTGACACGGCCTGTGGGCCAGCCGGGATGGTCTTGTGGGCGACGGGGCCGGGCAGCAGCAGCAGGAGGGCTCCAGCCGCAGGCTCTGAGGCGGCCGGCAATGGCAGTCACTTACTCAGCAGCCAGAGGAGCCACTTGGTGTGTGCCACTCGCTTCGGCATCGTGGAGCTGCTCGGTGGCCAGGCGGGAGTCACTCACACCGCGCAGGGCAGACGCAGGAAGTCCGAGCGCTCGGGTTCTGCCCTTGGCAACGGTGGAACCATTCCCGGGCCGCGGCACCGCGATCGGAACCGGACCGCGGGGCCGCGCCGGGGCTGGGGCTGCCTGCCCGCCAGGGGACACGCCGGGCCCACGGGGACAAGGAGGAGCGGGAGCCAGGCTGGGAGCGTCTCCCTCTGCTTGGGGGCACGGTAGTGGCTGGGAACGACCCACGACAGCGTTTGAGGCCTGGCCAGGATAACCTGAGGCTGAGGGTACCCCAAAAATGGTACCTGTGGGGTACCTTAAACCCCACATTGTTTTATGCGGGGGAAAGCGGCAACATCTGTTCCATCCGCAGGGGTCTGAGAAGCACCCCGTGCCTTCCCAGGAGTGTCCCAGCTTGCTTCAGGGCGTGGTGGGAATCTGGCTTGGTCTCTCCCACTTGCTGAACTCCCGGGGAGTCAAGGGAGCACCAGCTGCTCTCCCTCTGCTTCTGCCCTGAGCGCCTCTGTGTGCACAGTAAAGGCTTCCCAGGAAAAGCAGGAAGATTGCTGCCGGCAGAAAGGGTTCGGGGACCACCAGCGCAGAGCCCTAAGGACTGGCTGTGAGGCAGACCCACAGCCATGCCCGTTCCTTAGTGCCGGGACACCCGAGGTGCAGGCACGGACACCGCGGCCCCCCAGGGCTGGGCACCTTGCGGTGCCGCGGGGAGAGAGACACGGCCGCAGCCAGCACGGCTGAGCAGCTGGCAGGAAAACGCTTGGCACAGCAGCTCCGGGAAGTGCAGGCGTAAGCAGAAGTCAGGCTGGCACGGCAGCCCCCGCCTGTCACCCCTGGCTCTGCGGAGCGGCGGCGGCGGAGCCAAGGAGGAGCTGCGGGCAAAGCGGGCAGAGTTTTCCGCTGCAGGGCTCTGCTGCAGGAGCCGCTTGTGCCGCAGGTCCGGGGAGGTTCCGGCGGCTCTGCCGTGCGGAGCGGCTGCAGAGCGCTGCGGGTGCCCCGGCTGCGGTGGCGGGGCTGACACATCGCCTGCCAGAGCCCTGTGGCCATTCGGGCTAGCGAGGTGACAGCTCAGATCGCTGCAGCCACGCAGTGTGGTAAAGAGGTGTGTGCTGTCAGCACGTAGCTCTGCGGGGCCTGGCAGGAGACGAGCTGGGGTTTGCTCTGAGGTGTCTTGTTGGAAAGTGGCGTTTCTGAGAAGCTTGAAGCCTGACCATTTAAAAACGGCACTCTGAATTTTGAATGCTTTTGCAGCTCTTTAGGAAAACAATAATCAGGAGAGTTTTTCCAGCTAGCTCTTGCTACCCATATTAAAATAGGAAACACTGCTGGAGCTTATTTTTGGCAGTTCCTAGTCTTCCATTACTTAGCTGGAGACATATTGCTTATTAGCTGATTTTAGACAATTGCAGGGCCTTCAGCTCCCTAGCTCTGTTAATCACCTCCACTTCTCTGCAACGAAAGAGCCAAGGCTGAGCTCTGTCACCCTGATTGAGGAGCTTCCCAGAGAAGTTCAGTGCTGACCTCACTGGCTGATAGAAATATGGGACTAAGGAAAGCACCCTGATCTGGCATGCCACAGAATCATAGAATCATAGAATGGTTTGGGTTGGAAGGGACCTTAAAGATCATCCAATTCCAAACCCCCTGCCACAGGCATGGACACCTCCCACTAGAACAGGTTGCTCAGGGCTCCAGCCCACCTGGCCATGAACACTGCCAGGGATGGGGCACCCAGCACCTCTCTGGGCAATGCCACACGGTGTTATTGATACCTGCCAGGTGCTGGTTACTCTGCCTGTGTGTTCACGTGCCAGCAAGAGATTTATTTTCCTGAGAACAGGAAACAAGAATGAATGCAAAGGAAGGGTACGTGTCAAAGGAGTCCCCATTGGCTGGTGCTCTGGTAGCAATCCCTGTGGTGAGCTGCTGTTTATTTGGAAAGGTGGTTACGGATGTGAGGACATGTTGGCTACCCAGCACTTCTCATGCACTGTGGCACGTCCTGGACTTGGTTCAGGTTGTCAGAATCCTTCAGAAAACTCCACAAGAGTCCACAAGTGGATTCTACAGAAGCCAGTGAGTCTCTGGCATGCACCCAGCGGGGTTGGGAGGCTGTGAGAGCAGGAGGCACTGCTGTGCTGTTTGATGAGGTGTGTGCCAGCTGGCTGTGGGGCACCTGCATTCCAAGTCTTTGCAAAACCAAAGTCATCTCTGGGGGAGGGAAGAGGAGGGGAGGAACAGCAACTTGTACACGATGCATCAATGCTGCAGGCTGGGGGAAGTCTACTCCCTACTGCTGCATCAAGCAATTACAGTTGTCAGCAATGCGGAGCACGGGGGTGATGCTAATTCCAGTGTTTCTGATTTCTGAGGGCTCACTTGGCACCTTTAAGGCTGTACCCTCGATGGTGCATTACAAGCCGTGTAATTTTTGCAGTGAAGCAGATTTGCACCCTTGTTTTCAGGGCTGCCACACAGCAGAGTTTCCTGCAGCCAGTGTTCCTGTGCCAGCTGGGACCTGGTGGGCTGAGGGACACAGCTGTAACCCCCAGGTCTACGGAGTCCTGAGCCAGCAGCAGGGAGGTGAAATAGCAGGACAAGAACTCACTGGAATGGTGTTTTCCATGTTAATATCCAACTGCATGTCAACCCTGAGCTTTGTAAGAGCCTGTCTGGTTAGTGAGGTACCACCCTTCAGCAGATGAGCTCCTCTTCCTTGTTGTTGTCTCAAATGCTTTGGGTATTTCTCAGCATTTTCTGTGCTGCATGTTCCACCAGCAGCAGCAGCAGCAATGCCTGAAAACCTCTTGGAAACTCCAGGACCATGGCTCACAGACCTTGTGCCAGCACAGTGAGTTAAACTGGGGGGTTTGGGGCAGGGAGAGGATGTCTGGTCAGCTGAAAACCCCATAAAGATGGGGGGGCCACAAAGATCAGGTGTGCATTCCAGTGGCTTGTGAAGCAGCATCTCCAGAAAGCATGTGTCTTAAATAATTTGAAACGTGAGCAGAGATGATAGAAAAATGCTTCCAAACGCAGCTGGATGTGTGTTGGTAGAAATGAAACAGCAGGCTGCTTAGGGAGGAGGCCACGAGCAGCTCTGCTTGTGTCGATGCTGGGGTCGACAGAGCCCCCGAGACAACGCCAGGTTGTGCATTCCTTGCAGTGCACCAAAGGAGGGTGTGTAGGTACCTCCATTCCCCAAAACACACACCTCAGGAGCGGGCAGAGAAGGGGGACACTCACTCTGCTCACACAAGGAGTTGCGCAGTCTGAGGAGCCGCTCAGCAGAGGGGACAGCCCTGCCAAGAGCCCCCAGGCCAGCACAGAGCAGACAGGCAAAGAGCCCCTTCCCGTTCAGCACTGACCATTCCAAACACTTCTCCAAGATGCCAGTGCTGGACACCTTCACCCCGTGGGAAGGGCTGTAGGTACCAGCCCGTGCAGAGCAGGGCACAGAAGCCCATCTGCACAGACAAAAGCGCCTGGGAGTGTTCTGATTCAAACCAAAATTCTCTAAATTGCTGACTTTATTCACAGGTTAAATCGTCTTCATTCTTCATTTGTACTTTATTTCGGTGGGTTTACTGTCATTGGCTGAGACCTATGCGAATATGCTGATAAATATAGACTTTACATTAAAATTGGCACTCTTTTTAACCTGGTAGATATGTTAATCTATTCACATTTGTACAAGCACCGCACAGTTATAACGTGCATTAATTCAAATACTTAATTTACATTTTATTTTGTTAGGAAATAGTGAATGAAGCATTTTTTACTTGACATTTAGAAAATGGAATATTTAATTGATTGCAAAAACAGCATTTAAAAATGGTTTCTTGAATTATTAATACAAACTAAAATGGAGTGGATACATAAAAGCCTGCTTGAACAAACTGCTGTAGCCTTTTTAGGCAGGTTTGTTGCATGCAAGAACAACCTGATCCAACCACAATTTTATCCCTAATGTGAGCAGGGGCCTGGACTACAAAGCTCCAGAGAGGCTTCTTCCCCACCTCAGTCTTTCTGTGGTGAGTAAATGGGTTCTTCCAATGGCTGCATCATTCAGGCTTTCAGAATGAGGAAATGCCAAGGTCTCACACTTCTTTTCCTTGCTTGTTGTGTGTAAAAAATAATTCCTTTCCTACTCCCAGATGGGGTTTCGGTTTTGAATGAGTTGTTTCTTCAGTGGCAGCAACCCAGCCCACTGAAATTAAATTGCACACCTGCAAAAACAGACCGAAGGGGACACCTTGGTGAACATTTCTATCACACCAAGACGTAGGAGCTTAGTGTTTGTCACAGCTTTGCCTGTCCTTAAGCCTTGGGCACAAATGTGTTTTTCTAAAACTAACACTCCTAGTTTCTTTTATGTATTCAGAAAAATAAACATAAATTAGCATAAATTAATCAAGATGTTTGACTATTTTTATAAATGAAATTCATTTTATTGGATAAAAACAGCTTTATTTCTTCTGATACTGTAACTAATAGGAAGCAGAGTTGGAGAAACTTCCTTCAGTTGTCTTTGGAAAGAAAGGTAGGACATTTCATTTTCTTCTATTAGTTTTTAACTCTTTCAGTGCTGCAGTCTTCCTTGCCTACAGCCAGATCTTTAGAGCAGATGTTCCCACTCTCAATGTCTTCACACTGGCAGGGAGAAAGTGGAGCTGTGGTTGATTATAAAAAGCAGAACAGCTCAGAATTTTTCAAACCAGGCAGGTCTGTAACGAGATGGGCTTATTTTCAGTCTGTATGAGCAAGCTGTCTCTTGGGAATGTCTTCCACTGCCAACTTGAGACCTCTGGGCCGATTTGGGCAACCTTTGAATTGAGTGTACATGACAGTGAGAGTGTCCACCGCACAGCTCTGGGTGTTTGCTGGGTGAGTAGTACCTTGAGAGTGCTTAAAGCAAGGCTGGGTGTTGCTGAGCTGTGGGGTGAGTTTACTCACAGGCAGGAGAGGAAGGTGGCTCCGTGGTGGAAACTGAGTCGTGGCTGGGATGGCTTCCATGCCATGGACATGGTGGTGGCAGAGCCTGAGGGACGGGAGCCTGAGGAGCACATCTGCTCCTTGGAAAGGGGAATACTTTGCTGAACATCCTCGTCAGCACATTTGCCCAGCTACTCAGGAAAGATGCCCACAGATGGGGCAATCAAACTGGGCAAGATAAATTGGTCGTTTGTGTGCAGGACCAATTATTATTAATAAATGGGCTTAACAAGGCTGCAAAATTCTTCCCTCTTGTCACGCTCTATGGCTCCAACCTCCTGAAACTCAGACTTGACTTCACTCATCAACTAGGATATTTCCAATCACTCTAAAAGGGCAATTTCTCCAGCACCATTTTAGAAAGTGTTTATGTTGCACTGACAGCTGTTCCAGGAAATCTGCAAGCTAGCCAGTTCTGCAACAGAGTTCATGATTACTTTAACTGAGTATATCCCTGCTTTAAGCACTTCAATTCTAGAAGTAAACTTCTCAGATCCCATTACCACTACAGTGATCCAGGTAACTATTAACAAGGATCTTAAAAAAATTCAACTAATTTTTGACAGATTTTTTTTTTTTTTGGCAACTTCCCATCAAACTGATTTTATTTTGTTGACCTGGATTTCTTGCTTGTTTTAGGGAGAAGCAATTTACTGCCGCACTATTCCAGTATTTCACATCTGGACTGTTGTGGCAGCCTTCTTGACATCATTAAGGACCAAAAAAGAGCTGGCCCTTTTCCAGCCTCATAGGTTTTCCTAAGCAGTCCAGAGTCTGACAGAGATCAACCCACAGATGCCTCCGGGTGGCTTTCACAGGACGACAAACATCATTTATTGAGGACTGGTGATTAAAAAAGTCTTTGCCCCAAGAGGTGCCATTTAAAACCCTTCTTTACTGTTTGCCTAGGAAGTACACCATCCCCATATGACACCAGCACCAACACAGAATAAATATTTACAGAACACTTCCCCTCTTCTCATTACAAACAATTCTGCTATCTGCAGTCAGTAATGGACAAGTGCCATGTTCAATTATATCAAAAACAAAAGGCATTCTAAAAAAAGCTGCTCATGTTTCCAGCCTTGTCACTTACAGGCTTTGTTCCTACTGGCTTCATTTTTGTACTTTGTATTTTCTAGCTCCTACTGGTTCTTTTCCTCCTCTGGTGATTAAATACCGCACAGCTATTGCCCTTATTCCCTCTCTTCCAAGGTTAGCTTTTAATGTGCTTTCATTTGCATTTATACTTGCAAGCCATTTGAAAATGCCCAGGTTTTATCCAAATTTTGGTGTAAGTTGTCTCATTGTACAAGTCAGAGCATTCCCTCAGTCCCTCAGTGGCACAGAAGTACCTGGAATGCTCCTGGCTGCTGGCTAGTGCTTCAAACCCCTCTCTGGCCCATGGTTCCTAGAGAGCTTGCTGCTAATGCTGGCCATTAAATCCCGTGTCCTATCCATTGAAACCAAGCTGCTTGGAGCAGTTTCCACCCTCCATCACCCCCACCCCCTGCCCAAAGCCCATTTTCCAGTTCAGGCCTCATCCACTGTTTCTTCTGTCAGTTGAGCACCAGTGGATGTCTGAGTAACCCCCAGCTGAAGAGATGAGGTCTCCTGCCACAGCCTGCTCACCCACTGGCTCATACTAAAACCATACCAGAGACACAGCCAACACCTTCCAGAACTTGCTTCACCTCTTTTTAAGAAAGGAAGCCCCAGGAGGTGGTGTAATAAAATCTGGGGATTGAGATTCAGACTGTGGCAGGGGTACCACAAACCATGTAAGTCACAGCCTGGGGAAGAACTCATCCTTTTTTCTGTGCAGAATGAACAGAAAAACAGAATGAACATCCCTTCTCAAGGCAAAAGCAGAGACTGACTCAGTGCTAACTCACTTGAACAGAAAATAACATCAGCTTCTGAGCTGAGGGCTGCAGGGTCCCCATGCAGTGACATGGTGGGAGTAGCACTGATCTTAACCCACAGTGTCTTCTGAACCCGAGCAGAGCTTTGGCTTCATAACTAAACCAGCAAAATCCTCCATGGATCCTCGTACAAGTAATTTGGGTGAGGAAAACATTCCATGTTTCAGGTGAAAGGCTTAAACCTTCCTGGTGAGCAGACCACAAGGAGGAAGAAGTCTTAGTTTGTCAGTCTGCAGGCTGTGCCAATGGAATTCATAAAGAGCAGCTTCAGTACGGGCCATCTCCTCACAGCTATCTGCAGACACTACAGACCTTCAGACTGCAGGTCTTCTGGAATCGTTTTGGAGCCTAATTTATGTTAGGAACAGCAGGCAGAGTTTCTTGCAACAAGGTGATTGTGACCTTCTGGGAAGCAAGCTATCAGCTTGTCTGGAAAACCTATCCACCTTCTTGGAGGCACGTGGTTTGTCTTGATGGCTTATCTTCTCAGCTGTGCTGCCCAACAGACAGTGAGGGTCGGCCTTTGCCACCTCCACTCCTGTTCATTTAAGAGAAGATGAAGCAAATCATCAAACAATAGTGGGAATAAATGTTCCCCTTCTTGCGAGGGCATGGCTGCAGGGGCAGGTATTTTTCACAGCCCAGAAGCTTTCTGCAAGTACATTAGGTACATTTTCTTTTCAAGCCTGACTTATGCAGAATGTCACTTTTTAGGGACAGGACTGCTGCATGAAAAAGCTGTACCACATTCACCATTTCCAATAAATGCGGAGCTAAGAGAGAAAGAATTGCTGCAGTTTATTTTGGAGGTGACATCAAGGCAAACAGAGCATTGGTTTCAATGAATTTTATTTCATTCTCTATTATACAAGTGGGATCTGAATCCCCAAACTTCCCACCATCAATGTCATGGAGAAGCACCGCTACACAAGAGGAAGGCAGAATTTTGAAGCTGGAAGACAGACTGGACCAAGCTGTTTCTCCCCACGTGGTCAGAAATTCTTCCTCCTTCACATAGTGTGCTTCCCAGACCAGCAGGTTTACCCCAGGAATGAGAGACAAAGCTAGCTCTAAACATCCCTCTGCCTCCTCCTCTCCCCAACAAAAGAGGCTGTCCAATGCCAGCAGTGGAATGGTTAAAGACAGGGAGCACATCACGTTTTCAGTCTCTCAACCAGCCCACTAGATTAAGAAGTAGCCTGGTTACTCCCTCTCTCCTGAAAAAGATCCAGGAAAATGAATGACCTAAAATGCTGAAGACTTACCTCCTTTCCTTCCCCCATCCCATAGCCTTGTTCTCTAAGCAGAGAACAGGCAATGAACTCTGAGGAGGCTGAAGGAAAGCCAAGGAAAATCAGGGGCTACCTGAATCCCTGGGAATCTGGTGGCTACCCTGGTGCCCTCATTCATTCCCTTTGAGGTTCAGAGACCTGTTTGGAATAGTACACAGAGAGGGCCTCCCTTAAGGACTCAGAAGCAACCAGGGATACAGAACACACAGGAACCACCGTGAGGGTACACACCATTCCAGGGATGGCCCAAACCACAAACAGGGCAAGACTTCCCTTCAGCCAAGGCCCCAAGGGCTGGGAGAACTGGGACGAGGCCCTGGCAGGGGGAAGAGAGCTCCTGCAGCAGTACTGAGGTCTCATGTGAATTTACTTCTTCTTCCTCTCCTGGGAACAGCGAGGGCAGAACCTGTTAGAAAGGGAAGTACAAAGCCAACATTTAGGGCATGACATGAGCCTCAAGTGCATGGTCCCAAAAGACCTTTTCCAAGGTCCCTGACAAAGCCTTAATTCAAATTTTCCTTTCAATGATATCTTCTAAGTGTGTATATATAGTACTTTTCCCCCTGCCACCAAGGGCCTCCCCTTTCCAAAGGTCAAATGGGCCCCCCAGGTTGCTTCACTCACCATTTTCCTCTTGGTTTTGTTGTCAGACCCACACAGGCAAAATGAAACCATTCAATGGAACACTGTTGGGATGAAGAACAGCCAGTTAAAGACCAGTTTCCTTTTGAAGTTGTTGCTTTTGGGCTACCAGAGTTTCCCAGTTTATTTAATCATAAACTCCAAAATCCCTAGCAGTGATCAAGGATTGAATATTCACACCCAGTCTACACGCTGTTAGCAAGGAGAACTCCCCTTCTCGCATGCTAAGTTTAGGGACAAGAAAACAATTTAAGGAAAACCCTGAAGAGAGAGGCACTTGAGGCCATTGCCAGCCACACCTCTGCCCATCCCAGCTACCTGATGTAAGCCCTCTCCTTGTCACTGCTTGCTGTCCCAGGGCCCACCCAAGCAGGACAAGATTTTCCATGCAAGACTCATCTCCACTCCGTTCCCCCCCCAGTTCCATCATGTGCAGGCTCTTACATCTGGGTTGTCACAGCCAATCATCTCCCCATAGGAGACCTGGTGGCAGAGGCAGTAAGTGGGCTCATTGGGGTCCACGGGCATATCCAGTACATCCGAGGGGTGCACATTTCCAAAGGTGACAGAAGGCATCCCATACTCTGTGCTACTGCAGGACAGGAATAAAGTACATCAGCAAAGTAACTGGCTTTGAGAACCTTTGTGTGTCCCAAGGCAGCGCCCTTGTCTGCCAGAGACAGGTACTTCTCTTATTTAAGTGTATACACCCAGGGGACCTGCTTTTCCCTTCAACCCACACTGCCCTGAAAGAATAAGGAAGTTTCCTTCCTCTTGCTTCCCAAGAAGGGACAGAGGACACACAGTTCCAGTCTGGGGATCTCAGGGAAGCCTGGCTAGGTCTGCCTTGGTCTGATTTCTGGTGCTGCTTCTCATTCCCTCGAGTCGCTTAAACACTTACGTGCGGACGAGCTTCAATTTCTTTTGGGCAGTTTTTGGTGCTTCCTCATCAGAGTTTTTCCCTTTGGAGCGAGCGCGGGCAGCTTTTTTCTCTTTCTGGGCTCGGCCCTCTGGTAAGAAGAGAAAAAGGTGTTGCATCTGTCACCCCACCAAAACAGACACCTGACAGTGACAACCTCTGCAGCACTACAATACACTCCTGCTTTGGAATGTATACTGGCTTTGGGCCGTGCACCCCATCTTAATTTATCTAGCGGCCTTGCATACGCTCACACGGGAAGAGCCCAGTCACCACCTTTTTACCTGTCCTTCAGACTCCAGCGCAACAGTCTTTGATCTGCACCACTCCAGAGCCTGCCTTCATCCCCACCACTTCCACAGTCACTCGGCTGCCTCCTGAATCAATCTGCAGCCCAGTGGTGGTACTCACTCTTCTTGCCCTTGCTGGAAGAGCTGTCATAGTCACTCGACTCTATCTGCTTCTCCTTCAGGTCTGCTTCAAAGCGAGCGAGGTCTGTGTCCAGCCGCCGGATGTGCTTATCGACCTGCAAAGACAGCAGTGGCCAGCGGTTACCACAGGACAGAGCCAGGAAGGCAAAGAGAGGACAAAGAGGGGACAAAGGGGCAGGGGGCCCTTTATGAGGCTCCCTAAAGACTTAGGCCCACTAAAGAGCCGAAGAGCAAGAGTGGGCATGGCCTAAAAATGAGAGATCGCCCTTGTGCGATGGGCGGCTTTAGTTCGGGCGTTCACACGATAAGCACGAGACACTTCCCTTCATACCATCTCGTAGGTCTGCATAGCCAGCTGAACTTTGTCGTCCCCAAACTCCTTGCACTTTCCATAGGCCTCCTGGATTTGCTTGAGAAGCCCCAGTTTTTCCTCGGAAGACAAAGTCCGTGCATTGCTGATGTACTCCGTGGCCAACTTATCGATCTCTGACTTGAGGTCTGAAACAAGTGAGCCATTAAATACACAAACACCACGCACACCACACTGCCCTCCACCAGGAGAGACTGAACGACTGGAGCAGCTCCAGGCCTCCTCCCCTGCCTGGAGATCCCCATGACAAAGGCAAAGCAGAGCAAAGCTGGTCAAGCTACATACTCCTTGTCTTGCCAACAAAACCATCCCTGATCCTCACCTTCTGTCCTCTGATCCAGATCTCGCATGAGCTGGAAGTTTCTCTGTAATTCAAATGGCAGGTTCTCAATACCTGCAGAGAAAGGAGAACACATGGAGAAATCAGGCTCTTGTCCACGATGCCAAGGCAGGAACAAAGCTAACCACTAACATACACACCCCCCGGTGCACATCAGACTGCTTCCATTTGTTGCTGGCCCCAAGGGAGACAGACTATAAAAATGTGATATATTTAATGCAGAAGCATAGTTCTAGAATATATATTAGTTAGAAGAAAACTGCTGCCATGCAGAAAGGTCCACACTAAGAAAGCAGAAACCCAAAATCTGTAATGAAGTCACTCATTATAATACAACATCTCCATCCAAAAACTCCACTCAGTAATGAAAAAAAAAACCCCAACAGCTGGTAAATATAGCCATTTACTTATATCTACATAAGGATGTAAAAATTAAGTTGATCAAATGCTAATTCACTGAAAAGTGAATCTGTTTAATGCATTCATGTAACATACAGGGGTCGTAGACACTTTGGGCAGAGCAAAGATCAAGTCTGAGATGGGATGGGGAACAGAGTGCAGCCTTAACCCCTCGTGACTTGTAACTTGTTGTGCCTTCTGCCCTGTCATCTCAGTGTGGTGTGTCCAACACCTGGAAGGATGCCACACACCGTGAATAATAAATGTTTGTAGGGCTCTGAATGAGCAATGTGAAGTTGATAGTCAATTAATTTTCAATGCACTATGCTACTCACCCCCCAGGCATCACCAGATGCTCAACTGGCAAAGCTGGTAAAAATAATTCTTCTTTTTCCATGCCTGTCTAATCAAAATGAGATCTAGTGTCACTGAATTAACCTGAAGCCTAAGCCTGATTACTGTCACCTTTATACCTCATAAAAATAATAAATCTCTCTTGAAGGTTTAAAAAAGAAGGTCTTGGGGAAAGCTCTTCACAAACACAGCGGAAGCATGTCTCAGCTTCCTGAACTCGCTCTGCAGCTCACATGGAGTGCATCACCAAAGCCATCCAACACATCAGTCCAGGCAGCAATCTCTATTTTCCCTGCACATATTTCTACAGCAATGAATGCCTTTCCACTTCCCTGAAGAGCAACCAGTTGACAGGGAAGGTTCTGTAGGCAAGAAGAAGGTTTTAACAAGTTTTAACAAGTACTACATAACAGGACGTGAAATTAATTCCTGTAAGAGATAAAGCCAACTATGGGCCTTGCTGAGCAGTAAAGTTGCTCCTTTTACTTAGACTTTTGCCCAAACAGCATAATAAGAAGTTACATGCACAACACTTAGGAGCAATCAAGCCGCTGCTTCAACAGATTTCTGTTGCCATTTCTGATTTAGTTACCTGAGAAATGCTCAGATAGTAGGTGTCCTTAAGTACCCAGATACATATTCCACAGCACATACACATCACCCCTGCATTCAAGGACAGTTAGCAGGGCAAATTCAAATGCTGAAAAATTAGTAAGTGGCAAAATGAAGTCTGTAGGCACCTCCTGAATTTGATCCTTCCATGTGTGTTCGGCATGACAGACTTCACACAAGGGTTAAGCAGCTGACTACCGGATTACATCCCTATGGTTCGAAAAAGCATCTCAGAACACGACGGGGACACAATGCTGAAAATTATTATTGCTTATAGAGGGAGCTTATGGCAGGGATGAAATTCAGCTTGGGAATCTAGAGACCATGCCTTTTTCCCTCCTGCAATCCCCAGCCTCATCAACTCTAAACCTTTCAATTTATACAGCAAATGAAACATGGGGCATACTGCAGCACGCTGCTTTTCATTCCTCTCCAAAGCGCCCGCTGCAGAAGACAAGACAGGTATCCTCTAGAGGAAAACAGAAGCTCTTCCTGCACTGCACACAATATGTCAAATTTATATTGAGTTTATTAATCCTGGAAGATCACAGCTTCTAAATTCTGGACTTTGTGGTTTTTAGAAAAGATTAATGTAATTTCTTTTTCTCTTCTGAAAAGGACAGATGGTAAAAGCACAAATTCCACCAGGTACTGTCAGCTTTCCCTCAGCAGGGCTAGAAACCTTTAGATAGAGCAAGCTCCTGAGCCAGCACAAAAACCAGTAGGATGCTACTGTGCGGGCAGATCAACCCCACATGAGGTTAGGGTCACATTTCACAGTGATATTCTTGCAGCAGGAGAAACTCAAGCAGGAGTTTGATTCAGCTACACAACCTGAAAAGAACTGTGCTCTAGTTTTTACAGCCATCACTGTAAAAATCTGCCACCACCACTGATGCCAGCACATGTCCTCGTCTGGACATCTGTCCTTCTTTTGCCTCTACGTGCCTTGTCTGTTCAGCCTGTGCCCCCCACCCCTGAGAGCCCCTCTCTCCCCAGAGCCCGCTCCCCTCAGTGCCAGCCCCTCAGCCAGGCCAGTGGCTCCCGTGCCTCATTCCCTGCCTCCCGGCGTGCAGAGCCCCCTGCTCCCGGCGGCTCTGGCAGCGTGGGGAGGGAGGGCTGTCACCTGCCTCTGCTTCTGGCCGAGCGGGCGCTCAGCTCAGGCACCACGGGCAGATCGTTTACGCACATGTGAGCCACGATCTTCCAGAGGCTCATTAGCTGGGCAGGCTTCCGCTGGGGCTGACAGACAAACCCCTGCCAGTTGAATTCCTTCCCTGCTAAAACCAGCAAAACGATTTCCTAAAACCACGGCAAAACATTTCACTCGGCAAATCTATTATTGGACAAATGTTCTGCCACTGCTTCGTCAATAAATGGAGAAAATGAAACAAGTGACAGTACAGTGACTTTATAATCAGAACTGCTACAAAGATACTTTATCTGTTCAACTGAACGTGGAAGGAAGCTGAGCAGACCGTTACAAATTATGATCCAGAGAGAATCTGGCAATAACAAAAAGCATAACAAGATAAAGCTGCAGATAAGCAAGTTATAACTGAGCAACAAACTATTTGTATGGTACATAACTTAATCTAGCTGTGGGGATGTTTTCTACTATCTGCAGCTTAACTCCAAAGCTCTTGCATAGCCTTAAACAGAAGTGATTCTCTGCATCACAGAATTTATCACAGGAGCCAGAAGACTTGCAGAAATTTCTTGATCTGTGCTGTGCTGGCTACCAGACATCATCACTCTCTAAGTGCTGTTAAAAAAAAAATTAGATTTGAGTCTCCATTTCCTCATTCCTACCACCACATTTTTCCTCACTATTTCTAAAAAAACATTCATGTTATTTATGTAATTTCATTTCCTCCTGCTTTTCTCCTTTTTTCCCTCTGCAATTAATTTTGCTCTTTCATCTTAGTAAGATTCACTTAAAATCATCATGACTAAATACTATGTATCATAAAATACCCACGTAATTCTCAGATTATGAAACTGATAATTGTAAAGAAAGAACACCCTAGAGACATCTTTGATCACTAGAGAAGATTGATGATATGCAACAACAGACAGAAAAACAAGGAAAAGCAAGGCCCTCTTTCCACACAAATGGCACAGCAGCAGGAGAGGAACAGGAGGATGGTGAAAACGTACAGGGAAGAAAGTGCTAGCAAGGCCAGCAGCGTGGCCCAAAGCATGGGCTGCCATTAACATAACTGTGCCACAGAATCACACAATGGGAAAGCCTGGAAGGGACCAAGTGGGTCACCTGCTCCCACCTCCCTGCTCGAGCAGGGTCATCCCAGAGCACATGGCACAGGATTGCCTTCAGACAGTTCTGGAATATGTCCAGAGAGAGACATCACAACCTTAGTGGGGGAATCTCTTCTAGTGCTTGGTCAGCCACTTAGTATAAGTTCTTCCTCACACTCAGGTGCTCATGTGCATTGCCCCGTGTCCCAGTGCCTGGCACCACTAAGAAGAGCCTGGATCCACCCTCAACACCTCCCTGCAGATACTTATAGACATTGATGAGCCCCCTCTCAGGCATCTCTTCTAAAGGCTAAACAGGCCCAGCTCGCTCAGCCTCTCCTCATGAGAAAGGTGCTCCAGTCTCCAAATCATCCTCATTCCCCTCTGCTGGGCAGGCTCCAGGAGCTCCATGTCTGTCTTTAATGAGGAGCCCAAAACTGGACACTGCACTGCAGAGGAGCCTCTCCAGGGCTGAGCAGATGGGCAGAATTCCTGCCTCAACCTGCTGGCAAGGCTTTTCCTAATGGACTCATTGCACAGATCCATAGAGAAGCTTGGTGCAGAGCCCTACTGATTCCACTCATGGTCTGATTATCCTAAAAATCACCGGAGCAGCTCTCTGTGAATTTTTTTCATCCCTTCCTTTTCTTACCTTGTTTTCATTTCTGATCACAAGCTAAAGTCTCTCTACCTACCTTCGTCTTTTCTCTCCTCAAATGTTATCCCTCCACTAAGCCCATTCTTCTTTCATCTCTTTCACTCTCCTCTTTCCTTGTCATTGTTTTCCCAGTTCATTCTTCCACAGGCATCCATGGCATCCATGACCATGCTGTCTTCTCCCTTCAGAACCACGCACTCTCTCTCCAAAAGTCAGAATCCAACACCACTTTTTTCCCCTCTCCAATAATTATTATTTTATTTACTTCTTTTTAGAAACACACGTGGGCTGTCAGGTGCAGGCAACTGATATTTAAACTTCATCTACTTAACTCAGATGTTAACTGTGACACACAAATGCAGAGAGCAAGCCTACACAGCCTGGTAACTTCAATTGTGCTTCAATCCTCTGCAGCGCATCTGCGCGCTGCCAAACAATGGATTTGTGCTGCCCAAAGTCCTAAAAACGGATCAGTAGCACCAAAGACCACCCAAACACACAGTACCCTTCCCAAGACATCTGTTCACCCACCACGTTTAGATGCATGCTTAAATTTTATTAAAAAATGGGAAAAGACATTTTGAAACATAACCACAGTTGCTTTATTGAACAGCTTAGATTTCAGCAAACACTTCAGACACGACATTGCTGAAGGCAATTAAAAAAATTCCTGCTTGTGCCAGGGACTGCCACAATGAGAGGGTAAGTTCTTTACCCCCCAGGACTGCAAACTGGCTGGGAGCTTGCCAGGGAAGCACAATGGACTTTTTGGTACTCCATGAATCTCATAGTTTTGCAGCATTGAAGTACACTGCAGGACAACTGGCTCGCAGTAATCTTGGAGAGCTTCCTCGCTCCCTCATTAGGGGGCAGGGTGAATTTTGTATCCCTCCTTTCAGAGTGTATCACCCTCTCAAACTACTGCTTCTGCTCTGTCTCCTGCGTTCCCAAGTAATCAGTCACCTTCCTGTGCAGGAATTTACCGAAACTTTTACACAAGCACCTTCATTGAAATTGGTGCTTGAGCACAATATATGCCTTCCCCTCTATCCAGAGGGAATTGCAGTCCTGCTGCAATAAAAAATCCTAACCTGTGCCATTATCCTCACAACACCTTGGTAAGGGATAACCCTACCTACAGTTTTACAAAGAGGGTGCTTAGCTGCATGGCAGACTGATTTAGCCACAGCCACCCAGGAATTCTGTGGCCATACCACATATCCCACGCTTTGGGCCAACGCACTGCACACCAGTCCCCCCAAGCACATCTACTTCAGACACTGTCCAAAAAAATGGGCACCAGTCAGCAGTGACAGTCAGCCATGGAAATCCAATACTCCCCCAAAATGTGGGCCCATTTCTGAGGAAGGGAAGACTCTTTTTGAGCTTATTACAGCAGCTCAATGCTACAGCATCCACAGACAAGATAGCAGGGAATGTTGTTAAGTGTCAGAAAAGGGATCTTTATTGTTAAAGATCAACCTTGATTTGAAAACTTGGAGGGCCTGGAATGAGACTCGCAACACTCCTGGCATTTCCAGCCTGCCCCGGACCTCCAAAGGCAGAGACGACGACCAAAGAGACCACAGGGCTGTTTGCCAAAACAATGACATCAGATTTGCAGTTGGACAAGTGAAGAAACACAGAGAAAACACAGCATGCTTTGCCATGTAAAGCTATCTTGTATCAGCTCCAATAAAAATATCAGCCAACAACAAAACCAATTCTAAATGAATTGGTCATTAAATGTATCAGCTCAGTGTGGGCTGTGCCAGTAGCTTTCACACAGAAACAAATGATGCCTATGAATCACCAAATTCTCTCCCCTGCATGAAATGTTTTGTAATTTTCCACAGATCATGTGTGGTGCATCACAGGTGTAACTAATCCAAAGTCTCTGTAAGGTGAAAGGCAGCTTTCACTACTCTAGAACAGTGACAAGCAGAGAAAGGATTTATTAAGAGACTCTCCTTTCTGAAGAATGACGTGAGAAACTGTAGAGGCAGGGACGGGGGTATGGCTGCATGCTACACTGGGGAAGGGATAAGAGTAATGAAGGTAGGGAATGCAAGAGATAAAAGAACTGCTGGGGAAACTGGAACACAGCCAGGTCTGGGAAGGAAACAAGGGCTCGCCTACAGCAATGTCCAACATCACACCCATGGCCTCTAAGAGCTTTAAGACTGCAATACTTATCACACCCTCATTTGATGAATCCATACAGAGGAAAATCCAGGCAGATGTAGCCATTCCAAAAGAAAAGTCCTATTTTACCAGGTTAGCTGATGTTATCAAGGAATGAAAGGACATTTCCATGCCAGTTGTAGGAGAAAGATGACTTCCATGAGGACATGTGCTGCTTCTACTGCTCTGTGCTTATGCTGGCTTAAGTCTTCTAGCAGTGACAAGCTAGCAGTGACAAGTGACTGGTGCATCTCTGTGTGCCAAGTGGCAAATGCAAACAGAAGAAGAGAAGCAAAGGGGAAAACCCCAAGGTATACTGGCTGCATGGTACCACGTTAACTTACCAGCTGAGGTCTCCTCACCTCAGCCTCTCCTCCATCACCCCCACTACAGCATTCTAACCTCGTCCGAGGGCCAGCACTGAGCCAAACAGGAACTCGAGCTCGAGCAAGCAAAACTTCTCTCTTCTCTTGAGCCTTTATGCACATTCCAGCTTTTAATCACAAAACACTGTTTTCTCCCTTCTTCTTCCATTCATTTCTACGTCTCTAACTCGTCTGCACCCTTAGGTCTTCCTTTACTAAAGCTGCACTGTGTTAGTGCTTGAGGGAAAGCACTTTTTTATCTTGCTTTCACCCCTCAAAACCAGGCATAAAATCGTTTAGAAACCAGAAGGAGGACAGTATTTGAAAACATGGAAATCTTTTCATGTTTAAATTCAGCCACTGGAGAAAAACACTGAGGAAGAAAAGTGGAACAAGAGACATTCCTCTTCTCCCATTCCCTGAATCCAATGGCTCAGTAAGGAGGATGAAGGGATGAAGGAATGAAGGTGATCAGAGTAGACAAGATATATGGAGTTGCTCTGTCAGGATGCTCAGCACAGAAGGCTGCAAAAGCATCTGCCAAGAGCATAACACATTTCAGAGAGATTTACTTTGTAATTAACAGCTTAAAGCCAAGGAAAAGGGCATGCCTAATCCTAGGTCTAAACCCAGTTTCAAATTACAGCAAGACTTGAAAGCTGCTGAAATACCTGACCTAAGAAGCTTCTAGACACCTTTTACTAAGAGAACTCTTCTTAACTTGGCTGTTCCACAAAAAATAATGGAAAAGAACTTTAGATGTCTAAAGCAAAGGGCTCAAAATATATGAACTGAGACAGCTGGGGCTGTGTGCCTAACTTTGTCAGACTGCTCATGCACCTTAGCATAGAGTTTTTAATCACCTACTCACATGATGTTTCACACAAGGTGTTTCTCATTCCCAGTGGCTGAGCTCCGATTCAAAGTTTTGTTTTATTCTCTTTGCCCAGCACTGAGTCACATGCTCAGACCCAGGGCTCAGTCTGAGAACTGACTTTGTAACCAGCTTTTCAAGGTGCTCGCTATTGTGACAATGAAGTGTTTTCACAATGCTGCAGGGGAGTGGCCCATTTCCCTCACCAACAGAACGAAGGCCACGAGATTTACTGAGGCCAAGAGATTAAAGCCAAAAGGCCAGCGAATTACAAACTCTCCTCTTGAAATGTGCAAAAATGCTTCATAGCATGACTTTTCAGATTGATCTGTTCAAGGCAGACTCCAGCTGCAGCTATGAGCATTCTGCACATCTGCTCCTCTGGCTAAAAATTTCCACTCATAATCTGAGGGAAGCACAATCCAAGCAAGGAAAACCTGAATGAAGTGGGACTCACAACATAAAAAACCCCACCAAACTCACTTTGTCAGAGTGATATTCAGTTGCTTCAAACAGGAGGCCACCTTTCTTCTTCCTAAATTTTCACTTAATTCCTTACACACCTTCCTTTATTCAAAGATATGAAGAGGTCCTACAAGTAACTGCCCTCTTTCACCACACATTCCTCATTCATTCCCTGAGCAGATCCAGACAGAAAACCACAGGAAAGAGAATCTCTGTGGGAAGAAAGAAGACATTCAACTGAAAACTGTGTCTGCAAGAGCACTATGCTATTAAAGAATCCTGTTCCAAGACACAGATGTAAATTAAGAATTAGACACTTTTTATAAGAGATGACCAAAAGTTCTGGACTTTTTATTTCTATCAAATTTCAGGAAGTTTTAGGATATTGGTGAACTACTTTAAAATGGAAATGAATGTTTTTAAAAAAACACTGAAATAATGTGGGAAAAGAAAGGGGAGCAGCAAGTAGGAAACGGAATGCTGTCAATCAGCATGGAGAAGAACACTCGTGTCTAAAATACTGCATGCATTCTCCCAGAGTCAGGAGTCAGGCAGAAGGCCAGGAGAGGAGAGGAGAGCAGGCTTAGAGAGCAGCAATATGGGCAATCAGAGATACAAGCTGTTACCCATCAGCAGCCCAGCTCACTGAAGGCTGTGGTGGGTGCTCTGTGATGCCAAGTATCACAGGACATCCATGCTTTCCTGAAAGAAATCTAGAATAAGCACAGCAAGTGTCTCATGAGCAGCTAATGACAGCAAGTGCAGCAATATGGGCAATCAGAGATACAAGCTGTTACCCATCAGCAGCCCAGCTCACTGAAGGCTGTGGTGGGTGCTCTGTGATGCCAAGTATCACAGGACATCCACGCTTTCCTGAAAGAAATTAGAATAAGCACAGCAAGTGCCTCGTGAGCAGCTAATGACAGCAAGTAATGTTGCACCAGACAAAACTGAAAAGGCCTTAGACACCTAAGGGTAAGCAAAAAAAGGCTAAAGCATCACTGCAAGGAATGTTTTGTTCTTCCTAAAATCTTTGTAACCAGATGGTTTTAAGGACTTTTAGATTGTGCCCATCACTTTCATTATTTTTTTAAGCGAGACACCTCAACAAGAACAGTGACTCTCCTGTATTAATATCCACCTTCACCAGGACAAGAACCTCTAATCCAGCTGCAGGACCACAACTCTCAGCTGAGAGAGAAGACTTTGGCGTTTCCTCTGCATGCCTGTACAAGAGAGGAAGAGGAGTTCCCAGGCTGGCTGATTTCAGTTGACTCTGATGACATGGTCCAGAGCTGTTTGACTTTGGCAGGAGCATTCTCCAGCCACCAACCTTCCCTTCTCTCCAGCTGTGTAGCCACAGTACCTCTCCACCTCAGCGCTGCATCCTGCAGTTTCTGCTCACCAGCTGCACATCCCAGGCTTTTGCTCCCCTATCTCTGCTCTGCAGCTCTTACCCAAAATACACCTCTGGCCTCCCAGCAGGAAAACCCTGCATCCCCCCTGTGCACTTATTCCTTGTCCACCTGCTTCTTTCTCCTCTCTCCCAGCTGAGGAGCCTCAGTCAGCGCAGCCTCCTGCAAGGGAGTGAGAACTGCACAAGAACACCAATCTGCGCTCCTCTCCAACCTGCCTCCTCATTCAACTCTTCTTCCTGGCTTTTGCCTCCTTCCTTGCACCTCACAGATCCCAGCCTGTTCAACTGCAGCTTCTTTTCAGCTTTCACTGAAATTTATTAGGGCTCTTGAACATTCTTAGAGACATTTCCTTTCCTAAAGACAAAAGGAGCACCGAAGACGCAAGGAACGAGACACCCTGTGTCCCTACCAGCACCCTGTCATTTCTGTGCTGGAAGAAACCCAGTGTAGCAGGGCAGCTGAAGAGCCAAACTCCATTTTTTCCCCATGCATATGCAAGCAGACAGGGAGAGATTTAACTGGCCGGGTGCAGTGAAGCAGAAGACACATTACCAGAACCACCCCGCTTTAAAGACAAAAGACACCATCCCGTGAACATCCTCCCCTGTCTCTAGTGCCCACACCAGACCAGCAGGAAAACGTGAGAACAGCATTCCTCAAAGAACAGGTTATTCATTCTTAACTCATTAGCCCACTCATTGACAAACACCTCCTCCGAGGGATCTGCTCGGCTATTTTAAGAACGCCTAGTGGGTAAACATGCACTGAAAGTCTCATCCCCAAAGGGCAGAGTTTTACCAAGTTTTAAGCACCTTAAGGCACGACGGTAAAATAAGAGGTATCACAGGAGGGCTCTGATAATCCTGCCAACTCCATTAGCATTTACAGAGCTCCTCTTCGGCCAGAAAAGCAGGGCTGCATTTGTAAACTGACAGCGTGGAAGGCTACCATAACTACCGCCCCACAGATCCAACAGTTATCTGCGGCTCGGCGTCTGTCCCGGGAAACCACAGCCAACCGAGCTCCCGCTCCCGAGCGGCGGCTGGAGCTGCACCGGGCTCCTCTCTCGTGGGACAAACCAGCCGCGGGGCCCCGCTCTCAGGGCTCCCGCGGCACCTGCAGCCGAGCCTTGCCCCACGGACGGGGCCTCTCCGCACGGCCCGGGGAGCGGGCGCCCGCCAGCCGGGCCGGGCTGCGCCCGAGGGGCGGGGAGAGCCCGCGGGCGCCCCGGGCAGCGCTCGGCCCCCGCGGGGCCCCGCCCCTCGGCCCGTCCGTGTCCCCCGGGCCGGCTCAGCCGCGGCCTCGGCCCCGCCCCGGCGGCTCTTACTGTCCAGGTAGTGCTCCAGGTACATCCCCGCCGCCATCTTGGCCCCACACACCGCCGCTTCCGGCGGGAGGCGGGCGCGCGCGGCCCCCGGAAGCGGCGCTGCCCGGCGGCGAAGCCGCTTCCGCCCGCCTGCCCCGGCACTTCCGCCCCGCTCCCGCCGCCATTTCGGGCTCAGCGGAGCAGCCCCGGGCGGTCCCTGCGGAGCGCAGCGAGGGTGACCGGGGCACTGCGACATCGCTCCTGCGGGGAAAGGCTGAGGGAGCTGGGCCTCTGCAGCCCTGGAGGCTCAGACGACTGAGAGGGGACCCCATCCATGTCTATGAGCATCTGAAAGGAGAATGTGACTCTCCTCGGTGGTGCCAGGCCCTAGGGCAGAAACTGATGCTCAGGAAGTTCCACCTGAACATGAGGAGTAACTTCATGTGCGGGGGACTGAGCACTGGGACAGGTTGCCCAGAGAGGTTGTGGAGTCTCCCTCGCTGGAGACTCCAGGACCATCTGGAGGCAATCGTGTGCTCAGGAAGGAGCCCGCTGGAGCAGGGGGTCGGAGCAGTGGCACACCGCGCTCCCTTCCAGCCCGGCCCGCTCTGCGCTCTGGGCAGGACGTGCTGGGCACGGGTTACCGTGGCTTCCCATTCGCCCCGTAAGCCGCCAGTCCTGGGCGGACATGGAGGGTCTCTGCTGTGCGGGACGGGTGTGAGGAAACTCTTCCAACAGAGTAACAAAGCAATTGAGTTCAACATGTGAGCCTGCTCGCTTTCTCTTCGTCATGCCAGGGCCACTTTTGTGACCACACACCACGAGCCACTTGAAGGTTTAGAGCCCCTCCCCAGCCGTCCTTTGCTACACGCACCGTGTGCTGCTGTGCTGTCACATGTGATTATGGAGGCACTGAGACAAAATTACCTTACTTCTGTTGATCCTTAGCTTCCAAGACATGCAGGATTGTTTTTTTTTTTCAAGAGGTCAGCACCTATTTAGCATCCTGTGCAGTTTGGGAGGCACTAGGTTTGGTAAATACTACATTTCATCCACCTTTCTCCTGCCCTACACCATCCTGTTTTATCCTGACAGTCTATGCAATGACAGCCATCGCTCAGGACTGAATGCTCCCAGATTCTGGCCACAAGGAGAAGTGATTAGATTTCTTTTTCTCTCTTTTCCTCCCAAAGATCTTCCAAGATACCATGCCTTTATCTGTATGGATATACTATGATTAATTCTTTGAGCAGCCTGCACTGCAAGACTGAGGAGCTGTTACATAAAGGAACTGCAGCTGTTTGAACTATGAACCATCTTGCTGTTAAACTACTGGGTTAATTCAGAGTCTCTGTGTTCTGACGATGGAGTTTTTCATTCCTCTTCCTACAGTCATTTAAGTTATTTATGACATATTTTTAATTATTCAAAACACATTTCTTAGTCTTTTCAGTTCCCATGTGGAGCAGCTGGCTTCAGTTAGCTGAACATTATTGTTAAGCCTCTTTAAAGTGCTTCAAAATTCTCGTATAAATTGCCTTATACTCTTAATTAAGGGGAAGGATGTGGCTGTTACATAAAAAAAAAAATCTGCTCCCTACACCATGTCACAGTCCTAAACCAGAATCTCCCAAACACATCCTGTTGGGGCTACCAAGCTGAATGGAGCTGATGTTAAAAATCAGACATTCTTAGACAGCACTAAATTGTTTAGGAGACCACCTGGGAACCCCATCTTATCCTCCAAGCCAAGGCTAGGAAGATGCCAGAAAGAAAATCTCCCTCTGGAGTTCTTGCCACTACAGATACAAACGATAGGGCAAAGAAGAGGCACTTGCCCAAAATCTAAATGGCAAATCTCAGTAAAGCATACAAATGTGTCTCTAACTGCATGAACTGCCACTGTGAATTTGCAAAATAAAGGGGAGAGGCAGTTTTGTGTGCCTGTGTGGTCTCACAGCAGTAGGAACTCTACCATTCCAGCAAAATCTAGTTCCTGAGCTCTGAGTCTTGGAAAGCTTGTTATTTTTGCTTTCTTTACAAAGTCAAAGAAAGGGTTTGCATGGCTCAGGGCTCCAGAAGCACCCTCACCCACAGAGGAAGTGTCAGCACGGCAGTTATTTGTCGAGGAGTATTTTTTAAACACTTCTGCACGCCCAAGTCCGAGCAGGGGCACAGATGGCTGTGCAGGAAGGTGCTGTCCCAGCTGGAATAAGCTCTAGAGACCCAGGCCCATTTGTCTAACCCTCGCCCAGCCTCACACACTGTAGGAACAAAGCCTCACACGCTAACCCCCGTGGCTGTCACACTCCTCCCCCTCGCCCCAGGCTGCTGCCACAGCTCCATCCTGCAGTCAATCCTGTAGGTAGCTCCTGGTCCCACAGACAACCTGCGGGATGAGCGGGGCTGCCCAGGCCTCGGCACCTCCGCAGGGAAGCTGCACGGCCTACGGAAGCAGTCTGCAGGAGTTGTTCTCAACCTTTATTGATCTGCAGATGCCTATGTGTTTTCCCTTGGAAATGTAAACATCTGCATCCCAAATTCAAGCCTCCGGATTTTAGTTACCTTCTAGACTTCTTAAATGTTGTCCAAGGACTGTGAGGAAAAGGCCAGTGCTTGAGAGGGATCCTCATGCAGACCCCAGCAGGACAGCTGTAACTTCCGACCCTTGTTCAGTTACCTTTTTGTTGCTGAGGTTCAGCTCTTCTCACTCTTTAACATTCTCAGTTAAGAGGTCCCTGAACTTTCAATTTCCTGTCTTCAGGAAACACCAGAGGTACCCACACTTTGTTCTCACAAACGGCAAATGATTGATCTGCAGCACTTGGCCCCGAGGGGGTTAATTAACTTTACAAACGAAAGAGGATGCCAAAGGCCACAAATTATAACTGTGTCCATGTTTCAAAAACATACCTACTTCAGTAGCAAAACTAGGCGTAGACTCTAGTTCTTTGGTGTCACGATTTCTTTTCTTGCAGTTTTTTTTCCATTCATTACACAGACACTACATGAAATCGAAATGTTTGTTGGACCAAGTTACTACATCTCTCTAGTACTTTGGTGTTCTACTATACAGAAACAAGAAACCATGCACACAAATTTAATCTGTTGTACCTGAAAGGACGATTGAACAGGTACCTATCTTGTAGTTAAGGAAGTGTACAGAGCAATTTCATTCTGTGTTCTGAAACTGCACTAGTAAACTTGGGCAGCTTTCAGGTACATTACCTGCAAAATATCAGAAGAAAATCCTAAACATGATATATATCCTTTAGTTGATATAAAGATGATAAAATAATCAATAAAAATATAGAAGACAGACAGAATCTCATAATTATATTCTATATTAGGAAGAAAGTTGGATGATGTAGACACATCCATGAGGTAATGAAATATTACCTATTGCCAATGAGATTTAGGAAGATGTTTAGTTCTACCCATTAAATAAAACATCCTAGAAGTTGCATAGCTAGAAACTGACAATCAGTAATTTGAAAAGAATTATCTGGCAAGCAGATGGAAGCAATGGGCTTTCTTTTCCAAACAACTTTGAAGTTCTGAATGTGTTCCAGACCAGCCAATACTTTTCCTTAAGATGTATCTGCAAAGCAAGTAGGCTCATCCAGGTTGTTGTAAGGCAGTTAACCTAACACTGATGTGACAAAATCACAGTGGCATTGACAGGGGCCGCACTCAGCTAAGGAAAGGAACTTATTGTTGTTTGTTTTAATTTGAAGGAAAAGTCCTAATTAAAAGAACTGGATATCCTTGCATGGCAGGTTAAGTTTGGTGGCTCAAGATAGCCATCTAGGACTAATGTAGCAAGACTTTAGCTGAACACTGCACAGCTGGGTTGCTGAAAGGGAAAAGAAAGGCCACAGATAAGAACTACATGATGGAGCCAAGCCTTATCGTGAAACACCTCAACCAGCTCAATTTAATTCAGCTGTTTGGAAAGATGAATACAGTGACTTGATCATGGTCTGTAATTCATTACACAAGAAGAAAGACTTCTTATAGCAGAAGACTTTAATGTACTCAACAAAGGCATAGCCAAGACCCTATGGATTAGAATAAAAAAAAGTAGCAATATAGAGTGGCAGTTTCAATGGCAGTGATAGCTAACAAAAAAACTGTAATAAGGGACATGGTTGATTAACCATAAGGCTTTAAATTATAAAAGTCTTAAATCTTTCTTGAAGATTTAACTGAATTATAGACCAGCAATACTATCATTAGTCATGGCTGAGATTCTGTTACTGTTTGTGGGTGACTTTTCTAAATGATTTCCAGCCTACATGATGTTTCCTTTTAAAGCAATGATAATTTGTAAAATCCAGCTAAGAGCAGAAAATCAGCTTGGAAAAGGACAAGAAGAAAAAGTGCTATTACCTTTCAGCAAAGATACAAGATTCAACCTAATACAGAACTCCAGAGTCATTTTCAAGTCTTCTTGGGTACAAACATACAGAAACAAATGGATTGGCAGCACAATGAAAATGCAGGGTGAAAGAATTAATGGAGCTGAAGAAGGACCATGAGATCTTGTTAAGCGAATATTCCACTCTTGTCAGTGGGAGGTAAATAATTAAACTGTTGTTGGCTTGAGTGCACAAAGCTGCAGACTGCAGAACCTCAGGCTTCATCTAAAGAGGGAAGAATTTTGTACAAGTTGATACATTTTGTGTCTTGCAGGTAGCTACAGCACTTTTTAAACCATCTGGAGCACTATGAATATGTGAAACAACCATGGGAATCCAAAGAGGAAGACCTAATCCAAACTCAAATAAGTGGCAGAGATAATGAGGGCAAGGTATCTTCAATTATTTCCACATCAGCAACAGGACTGGGTAAACAGAGAAATTCTCATTGATAAGAAAAAAAAGGAGGCCCGGAATAAAGTGGCATTTCTGAAGCTCAATGGAAAAGTCCCTTAGTAAGAAATAATTAGTTTCTTCCTGGCCAACAGTAAAAGCTATAGACTCAGCAGCAAACTGCACAAACACGAACAGTAACACCTTTGAAATGACTGGTAACAGGAATTGTACAGCCTCAAATACATATGGATACCCCTGCCAGGTATCAGATTCCAAGAAGGGAAAGGGCAACAGACAGCAGAAAACCTCAAACCAGGGACCAGGAAAGGTGATTACAAACACCTTTAACATATATACCAAAAAATCATTGCAAAGAATTTGAACTTTTGAGCCATTCTCCAGGGAATTCAACCAGTCAGCAAGGTCTTACTCTGACTTTTAAAGCCTTCCCAGCTTAATTCAAAGACACTGCACCCAATCCAAGTCATTTTTCAGACTTCAAGACGATGCATTCAAGATGAGAGAAGAACTTGAGTGAAACTGGCAGTTTTGTCCTGTCTGTGTGGAACACAGACATGCAGAGGAGAGACACAAGTAGTAATAAACCTGAGTCTGGTAACTTCCAAGGGGAGCAAAACTATAAACTGAGCTGTCCATGGGAAAAAAAAAAGAAAGATGGCAGAGGAATATGAATTAAACTCTCCTGTAAGAAGAAACATAACAGATGGAAAAGGTGAAGGTCAGACAGCAACCAACATAAATTAGACACTATAAAAATAGAGAAAACTCTTAAGAAAGGCTTTGTGACTACAAAAACTAGTGGTAAAAGGAATATTTTGCTCTTTCATTCCTTTCAATCACAAAATAAAGAAAGAAACCTTACTAATAGTACTGATCTATGCTAGACAAAAATGGTGAAAATGCTAGTGACACAGAACAGGAGAAACCAGTCAAGAAATACTTCCAATTCCATCTAAAGAAAGGAACAAAATGTAGCAGTCATATGAAAACAGCAACTTCTACCTAGTACCATAGTATCAAAGTAGGAGATGAGACAACACCTACTAGGGATGTATATTTTGAAATCAGCAAAGAAACAGGAGGCCTGAAAGAGTTTAGTAACTAGCTCTCTAGCCCAGTGATTCTGATCTTTAAATTAAACTTGGGATATTAGACAAATACCTTAAGACACTCATGACAGTACTCCCAAAAGGCAAATGAAGTGACTCAATGACAAAATCTTGGAAAAATTGTAGAGATGAAGAATTAGTGAACAGAAAAATAAAACCTATAACATAAAGGTTTTACAAAATACAGATTCTGTAGTAAAAAAAACCCAAAAAACAAAAAAAAAAAAACAAAAAAAAAAAAAAAAAAAAAAAACAAAAAAAAAACCCCAAACCCTAATTTCATTCTTAGATGACATCATTATACATTTGGTTTAACAAAGGGGACTGCATAGGTGCAACATACTTAAATTTGTATAAGGCATTCACCTAGCACCATAAGTCAGAAAGATAAACTGTACATAATCAAATACTAAGAAGATTAAGAAATGCTCAGCCTGCAAGTCTCAAGAAAAAGCTAATGAGAAGTTGCACTCAATGCTTTTCAAGTTAGGTCAGATGCAATATTGCATTTCAACCTGGATCTGAAAGTAAAAATAACAACTGATACAGTTTGCAGGTGACAGAGCCATGAAAGCTGTGAGTAACCTGGTCCATCAGTCAGCCAGGTCCTTTCACACAGGCTGCACTTGGACACAGCCCCACGGGAAGCACCCAGGAAACAAGAACACAGAGCATACCTGTAGAGAAGGGAAAACACTATCATGGAAGGCCGAGACTGTGGATGATCAGACTTGACCAGACAAGCAGCCACTGTGAGCTCCTCTATAATGCCGTGAGAGGAGGGAAAATGCAGTCCTCTGCAGACTTAAGGCAAAGAGCCAGGGGGACTTCATCCATGGCACTGGGGCTTCAACACTCAATTCCAAAATGAATGTGTTTATAAGATAATGAAAACTTTGACAAGATGTAGAAAGAAAAGAGTAATCCATGGGCTGGAAGAAATCTTACAGTGGAAGATTTACAGAGTTCTATCTGTTTACCTTGTCAAAAAGTGGATTGAAAAGAGACATTCGAGAGTTTAAATGCAAGTCTGGGGGGGAAAAGTCCCATTTGGGTTCTCTGAATCAGAGAGATGAATGTTTCCAGAACTAGGAACCAGAAGCCAAAGCAAGGGGAAAACTGGCTTAAATATTTAAACAGTGAAAACACGAAGCCCTTGCAGCAGGCTACCAATGGATTTTACGTCCCAGTGCCTCAAAATCAAGCCAACGCATTTTGTCAACACAGTTCAAATACTGATCAGACCTCGGGGCTCAGTACAGGCCGAATGGATTGAAATGTCACCCGTGAAATGCAGAGTCAAACCAGACAGCTCCTTCTAGCCTGGCCTGTGCAATACCGAACACTCCACCCGTTTGCAGCCAACCTGGTGACTAAACGCAGAGAAAAGGTTTCTGCCACAGGCTCCCCAGGTGCAGAGCTCCTCGCTTTCCTCGTGCAAACCGCAAAGTGCCAAAGGCAGGGACGCGCTGCCCTCGCGCCTGCCCGCACGGCCCCTCCACACTCGGGGCAGCCAGAGACTCCTGCAGGGCTCGGGTGCAGGGGGAAGGAACACACGTCACAGGGGCAGGGTGCTCACAGCAGCACCTTCAAGGAGCCTTTTACACCAATTTATTTCTATACAGGGTGGTTAAAAAAAATAAAATAGAAGCCCCTATTGGTTGTTCATACAGAAGTCTGGGATTCTATAGGCTTTGGGTGGGTGACTGATTTTAAAACCCAACAACACATGCTTTTTCCCTTGCCTTCTCATTCTCTTCCAAGTCAGCCTCCATGATCCAAAGAAACTAATAAGTAACACACAAGACTAGCAGTCATGTGGACCAATTGAAAAAAAATAATAAGAGGAAGGAGAATTGAAGACGAAGAGAAAGGGAAAAACAAACGAAGATTGAAAATAAAAATTCGCCAGGATAATGCGTTTTATAAACACAGAGATAGAAACAGTTACAGCAAGGACAGAGCGGGCCGGGGTGGGGAATAGATATTTATATATATATATATATAAATTCAAGGGGCCTTCAGTTTATTCTTGTTGGCTCCCCCTTCTCATTAGATTGGTCTCTCTGTGGGGATCTTCATCCCCTTCTCTCCACTGTCCAACTTTTGGGGATTCTCTCCCATGACCAGGGTCCAGAAGAGGCCACCACTGCCATGTGAGTCCAGCCCGTCTTGGCAAGAGGGAGCCTGGGAGAGCACTCTGGCAAGAGATGAGCAGGAGAAGCTAGCCTTTCCCTGCTTCCTGCCAGCCCCTTGAAAAGACTGGTCTATTCCTCCTCCTCCTCCTCCTCTTTCCCTTTGGGAAACTGGGGGCAGGACAGGTGTGTGTGTCAGAACTGCTGTCATCCCACCTTTCAGGAAAGGGAGTAGAGAGAAGGGTGATGATTATTTTGGCAGTCTCTTACCCTCCCTCCAGTTGCTTTTTGGTTTGTTGTTGATGCCTGCTGACTTTTCTGAGGAGAGGAAAAGCAGGAGGGAGAGGAGGAGGAGTACAAGCTGCTAGGATATCATCCACAACGGGCAGGAAGGGCAATGAGCAGGAACCCACATTCCTACGGGGCCACTGTGCTGCTCAGACAGCTGTGAGAGAGAGGCAGCAGCCAGTTCAGACAGACTCCTCTCTACTGCTCTCCACCAGGGGAGGAGAAAGAATGCAATACTCCACAGCCCTTAGGCAGTGTAGGCACCTGTCCATCCCAGAGAACATGCCTCACCTCTCCCCCCTCCACTGGTCTCATCTTCCACTGGGGAGAAGGTTTCTCCCATCCAGTCCTTGGGGCAGGACGAGCGACCCCTCCTCCCTTTCACAAGCAGGAGGGACAGGAATGGATATTTCTCTCTTAGACACTCAAGGCAATCCTCAAAGAACCCCATCCAGCTGTGAACCCTACCACATTCTGTGGCCTGCTAAAAACATGTGTCCAAGCCCCTGTATATACAAGGGCCGTCTCTCCATCCCATCCACCACGCGCGTCTCAACACGCAACCCCGCTTCGTACACATCCTACAGTGAGAGAGAAGGCAAAACAGGGGCCTTTCTTTGGGTTTCAAAGGAGGGGCTCTTGCATGAGGAAGTGATCCCAGCACAGGAAAGGGGCTCTTGCACAAGGAAGCATCCTCCTACCAGACAGGCTGTTGCACAGAAGGAGCACCCCCTTGAGACAGGCTGTTGTGCAAGGGGCTGCCATGAACAGGGTTACACAGCCAGGAGAGGCTGCTGCAGGAGGAGAGGCCGGAAACTGTTGCACGAGGAGGGCCGCTGCACAAGCGGTGCCCCTGGCACAGGCTATGCACAAGAGGCGTTCTGCTCCCTGGGTTGAGGTCTCTCTAGGAGCTGGAGAGGTGCTCCACTTGGATGGCGCTGGTGCTGACAGTGAGGCAGATGTCCTTGTGATGCTCTGAAGTCTTGTAAGGAGTCAGGTCAAAGGAGCACTGGGGGGGAGGGTTGGGTTGGTTAGTGTCTCCAGAAGGGCCCCCTGCTGCCCCCCCGCCCTGCGGCTGGAAGTGCTGCTGCTGCTGCGAGGCCTGGGCTTGTGCCTGAACCACCTGCTGCTGTGGGTCAGGGATGTTGTGTTTCCGCATGTGCTTCATCAGGTACGTCTCCTGCAACGGGAAGGACCGCGTGAGAGGAGGGAACGAAGCTGGCAAGAGCAAAAGCCAATAGGGAGGGACACGGAAACTCAGGGGACTGCTCCCATCGGATCTCCAGGAGCTGCTCCCTGGGAAGGTGACCACTTCTGCCAGCCCCAGGGCAGCGAACACTCACCGAGGTGTAGGCCCGGCTGCAGATGGAGCAGGTGTAGACCTTGGCGTGTTTCACCGTGTGCGTAGCCAGGTGTACCTCCAACGAGGCAGCATCCGTGTACGCACGGTGACAGTTGTGGCACTTAAAAGGTTTGTCTTTGTTGTGCTGCCGTCTGTGGGACTGGGGGGTGGCAGCAGCACGGAGGAAAGAGAAAGCAAGCGTGAGGAAGGAAGCAAGTATTAGTACTGGAGACGGCTTCACCTCAAACACCCCGTTACAGCCAGGCCCCAAGCTCCTGGCTGCTGAAGAAGGTACACCTGGCTCCTAGCATAGGGATGGAACTTCTCCCTCCAGCCCACCACACCTTCCCCACACATGCCCTTCCCTCTCATGCTTACTAGGGATTTGAAGAGCAGAGACTCTTAATGCTCCACAACCCCCATCTTCGCAGTTTCCATGCAACTCTGTCTTTTCCTGGGCTCTCCTTTTCTGCCCCTCCACACATCTGCTTCCTGCATCTAATACCTTCAGGGCAGGATTTGCTTAACTGCTTGCAGGTGTTTACAGCTCTTTGCTCTTTGGCACACTCTACAGTCCCCCTCCTCCAGGGTACTGCAACACGACAAACCACCTCTGCTTCCTAAATCCCTACCCTTACGCCCTCCATTTCATTGTAAAACAAAGAAAACCCACCCAGATATCCAGACTTTATGAGGTGTAACATTTTGCAAAAGTCTTGCCCCAGCTAAATTAGAAAACTGCAAAACAGATGGGGGGAACTTCACTAAGGTCTCGCCGCTTTCAAGTCAAGTTAATTTTACAGGATGCGACCATTTATGTGACTTCTTTGGGCCACTAGTGCCATAAGGCAGGAATTTCTTCCCTGCCTAGGGCTTCAGTAGCTTTCTATATTTTTTCACTCTTCTCCCAGCCACCCCACATCTTCCACCTCCTCTACCACAGGCACCCTTGCCAACCCCTGCCGGCAAGCAGGACACACCCAGCCCCTTACCTGCAAGTTGGAAAGCTGGGTGAAAGCCTTTTCACACCCAGGGTGAGCACATTTGTAGGGTCGGTCCCCGGTGTGGATACTGTTGAGGAGGAAGAGCACAAATGGGAGGCAGTGAGCAGACAGGCAGGGCAGACTGCCAGGGCCTGCTGCTGTGTGAAGGGGATGATGTTGCCTCCAGATGCTGTTCTAGCTGGACAAAGAGAGCTCTGCCCAGCTCCCGCATCCAGTTAGAAGTTGAAGTCAGGCAGTCAAGCAGATTTCAGAGTGACTAGGATCGAGGAGCAAGAGCTTAGGAACGCCTGGACAGCTCAGCATGTGAGCTACCTAAAAATGTATTGGGAAGGGGTCTGGAGGTCCAGGCTCCCTGCTCCAAGCTCAGGAGTCCCAAATGACCAAGAGGAATCTGTTCTCTTGCTTACACAGTACCATGAAAGCAGCTCTGATCCCTCCAAGATAGACATACCAACACTTTTCCTTTTAAGTAACAGGCTGAGTTTACCTACAGTGTTAATCTGTCCCTGTCCCCCTGCAATGCCAGGAGCAGCTTCCACACACTCATTCCAACCCCCGTGGTGCCGGGCTGGGATCCCCTACAGCCAATGCCTCTCTCTCTATCGCTCTCTCTCTGTGCCGCCCGCGGTGCAAGACCAAGGATCCCCAGGGACAGCATGTGCCCACCTCAGCCCTGACGTGGTCAGTGTCTCCTGCGCAGCCTCCACTCCGTCCACTCGGGTGGGTCACCTCCTTCTGGGGGTGCAGCCGGCCGCATTCCCCGCCCGCCCCCCGCATGCTTGGCGCGCGTGCTCCACAGGTGCATGCCGGCAGCGCGGGGGGACCAGGGCCAGGCCCCCAGCCTCCTCTGGCCCTTACCGTGTGTGCTGCTGCAGGTGGGAGAGCTGGCGGAAGGCCTTCTGGCAGTAGCGGCAGGTGTAGGGCTTGGCCCCCGAGTGGATGCGGAGGTGCTGGGCCAGGTAGGATGTGTTGGCGAAGCTCTTGGAGCAGTGAGGACACTTGTGCGGCTTGACAATCGCCGTGTGGAGCTTGGAGTGGATCCTGCCGAAGAGGAGGAGGAGCAGCAGCAGTTGGACATGACCGCCATCTGGCTAGTGCTGATGGAATGAGGGCACAAAGGGGGTGGGACAGCACCACGCTATCTGCTACATGAAGGAACTCCAAACACAGCATGAGCTCTCTTGGTCTCAAACTGTGCTCCCCTTGGATTCAAGAGACCATGGTCTGTCTGCACCGGGGGAGGATCCAGAGAGAGGAACTATAGAGCTTGGACTGAGGGGCATTGGCAGAGCTGTGTGTGGGAAGCCTGTGGCTGAAATAGCAGGGGGGCTGCAAGCCTGGACTTGAGATGTTTGGCAGAACTACGCTGGGGCGACAGGGAACAGTCGTCCTACGCCCGCTCTACTCTCACGCTGACACAACCAGCCCTACCTCCTGCCAGAAAGCGTCACTCCGCTGCCGACGCCTCTCCGGCGGAGCGGCGCTAACCTGAGCGCACCCAGCCCCTCACAGCCAGGGACCAGTCTCACGTGTCCGACACCGCCACTGCCAGTCTGACGCGTACAAGACCCGAGCAGCCTGTGACAACCAGCCAGGTCTGCCCAGGCAGTCGCCCGCCGAGGTGCTCACAGCATGCTGGGATGACGGCAACATGCAGTGCAGAGGGCCCCAGCCTCCTCTGGCCCTTACCGTGTGTGCTGCTGCAGGTGGGAGAGCTGGCGGAAGGCCTTCTGGCAGTAGCTGCACGTGTAGGGCTTGGCCCCTGAGTGGATACGAATGTGCTGGGCCAGGTAGGAGCTGTTGGCGAAGCTCTTGGAGCAGTGAGGACACTTGTGTGGCTTTGTCTCCGTATGGGACTTGGAGTGGATCTGCATCTCCGACTTGGAGTAGAAGGTCAGCGAACACATCCGGCACCTGGGACCGGGGCGAGGGGAAGAGACAGTGTCACATGGGGGTAAGCCCCAATATGGATCAACTCTAACTGGATGGGATCTTCCACACTGAGTGAAGAAGGGGCGTTTTCCCACTATGTGGTACTGGGGAGGTTTCACCTGGGAGACTGCTTGGCTTGGCTCAGTCCCAGGGGAACAAATTTAAGCTGGGAACTGGTGTAACAGAACAAACAATACTTCACAGTCAGACAGGTGAAGGTGTTGGAAGAAACCAACTGGCTTGCAAGAGAGGTAGGGCAGCACTCTGAAAATTTTCCAACAGCAATCCTAAAGGGATAGGAATAATTCCCAGACAAAACCCCAGCTTTGTTAATCTATGATTTATTTTAGTAAAAAAACACCTTGGAAATCCCAGGTTATAGTTCATATTAGAAGTTAATTCCATGTACCGTGAAGTCTGTGAGAGCAGAAATGGCAAAATCCACTTAACTCTGCACTTAACACTCCCATTTCTGGAGAAGACACTCAAATATTCAGGATACAAAATGCTGAGAATAACAGCAGTGCTGCTTTCCTAGTGGGTCTCACAAAGATACTCTGGATATCAAATGTGGTATTTCATTGGTCTAGTGGGCTTTCATCATTTCAGTCTTACTGATGTGATGCAAAATGTTTTGTCTGGGCGTTTGGATCCATCTGTTCCCATAATGATCAGAAACGTATTTGTTAACACACAGACTCTCTGAACAAGAAGAAGCAGTTGGCATTGCTCTGCTACGGATGCTGCTGTTAAAAACTGCTCCTCCACTACGACACCAGGCTGTTAAGAGAAGCTCGTACTGTTTTACAGTTCAAGATGGTAAAAGCTTTTGTGGTTGTTAATTTGACAGAGAGACAGAAGCTGCATCCAAGTTACTAATTTCTTTCCCACCCTCCATGTGTGTCAAACAAGGGGCAGAGTAAAGGTTTATCTGAATTTAGGTTTTTCATTTACATTAAAGACAAAATAGAATCTCCACATGTAACTTCCAGGGTCACATTTGAGAGAAGAGATGCCAGCTAGAGGAAGGCTGGTTAACACGAATTCAACATTCATAGTGGTTTTGTCTGGGAATTTCTTGAGCGTCATAGTGTTTACAAAACTGCTCAGCAACAAAAGTCTCTGCAGGTATGACAAGCCACAGAGCTGATCCTGCTCTTCCCCATATCCATCTCCTCTCAGGAGGATACTTCATTGCATCTACTGCTGTGACTCTGTTGGAGCCAGAAGCTTTATGATGTGTGCAGTCTGATTAGCGTATGTCATGTAAGCAGTATTTATCCAGCACCCACCTTAGCTTCCACAGGCCCTTCCGAGCCACAGCTCGATTCCAAGCCATTTAGCTGGAAGCCATGCCTTCCTAGCAAGCACTTTAACACACACCTGTCATAACATTTCCCTCCTCTCCACCTTTGCTCTTTTACATTCATTATCATCTCTAACAGTTGTTCCCACGTGTCCTACCTTCATCTTTCTCTTAATCCATTTTAATTGCAAGCCCTAGCAGAACATGCAAACTAAGTATATCCTTACATAAATCCCTCTTCAATACACACACACACACACACCAATCCCTGCTGGAATCAACAAACAGAAGCAATTTGGCTGTTTATCCCCACATCAATTAAAGATATAAGGAGTAAAAAGGAACATCAGCATCATCTTTTTTTTAAAAAAGTAGCTCTTGGTTTATAAACCAAACTATCTCAAGTCACACAGTTTGTTCCAGACTTCCTGAAATGCCAGACTTGAATGGAGCATATGTATTCTGCAGTAATCAAGCCATACTTACATGATGAGGACTGAGTATCCTTGAAAGCACCAATGTTAGAAATAACTCTGAGGTGAACACTGAACTGAAAAATACCTTTGAGTCGCCAAGTCCAGTTCCCTGCTAATGCAAGCAATTACAGCATAATCCCACGCTTGACTTTTAGCAAGCTCATTCTCAGCAGATGCTGACTTCCATTACTCTCAATTGAACCCCGTTCCACAGCATTGGCCCTCTGATAAGGAACCATTCAATTGAGAACAAGCTCCCAGTGTGATGCTGTGCTAATATGGCTCACCAAAACAAAGGGGAATAGCAGGTATCCTTTCTGTATACAGGAGGGGAACGACTGCTCTTGCCAACAGCATGTCTAATTCTGAAGTCAGTGTCCTCAACAATTACTGCAGAGCTCACACAGGCTCAGCGAACTTAAAGAACGATGGCATGTGGAAAATTGGCTTTGCAGGAAAGATTCACCAACTCCAGTCGTTCTAGCTTTGGAGTAAAGCTTAAAAGATAATTTGCTCAATATGCAAATAAATCTACGTAGAGAGAAAAATATCAATTACTAGGGGCTTATTTTATGAACAAGTCAGATACAACAAGGAACAACAACTGACACCAGAAGCGGAAAAAAGAGGAAACAGGCCTTTTCCAACCGTGAGAATAATGCATCTTTGGAACAAGGCTTGGAGGCTACAATATGGTCTCAATCACCTGGCCCCTACAATCAGCATTCTGAGAATCCAGGTACCTTTCTGAGAGAAATACCCTTCTAAGGGGTTTGCTCTAGTTTAAAGAGAATACTAATGGCACTAATCTCTTCTGTGCTGTACACAGGACTCTTATATTTAAATAGTCTCTTCTGTTCTGAAAAATTAATGAACTTTACTGTGCCATCAAGTCTAAGTAGTCCCATGCATTAAATCTCTAGTGCCATAAAGCTATCAACTTTATCTTCCATAACTTCTGTGCACCCTTTCCTTTACTTATTTGCTTTGCCAGGTATCTGCCTTCAGGTCAGAAATTCTCTAAAATAAACTTTAATGAAGAGAAACAGACTGCATGTCCTTTTCTATTTTCAAAATAAAATTATAAAGAAGTTTTCAAAACACCACTGGCACTTGCATGACAATGATAAACCTGATTATTAGCAAAAATGGGGCTCAACAACAATAACATAATCCCCCAAAACCCTAACCTCTCCAAAAACCCCAAAATCAAAACAAAACCCTCAAATGAACAAACCAACCAATCTCTGTTGTCTGCATTTAGCAGCTACAGACACTCTGATATTGTTTTTCAAACAACATTTAGAATTAAAATCTTGCAAGAACTCATTTTCTAATCATCTAATTAGCATCAACCCTGAGAGAGCAAGAATGTTATGCAGCATTAACAAATTCATGAGCCTTATGAGTTAAAAAAAGCCCTGGAATATAACAGAAAGTTGCATTTCAGAATTTTATATTGTGTGGTATCAGGCATTTTCATGGGAACAAATGATCCATTTAATTAAGGGCTTTGCATTCTGCTTCAGACAACATCAAATATTAAAGGGGAAGATGCAATCAGCCCTCTAGTGGGCGAATATGGATTCAAAAAAATGTTAAATCTATATGGATAATGAGAATATCCCATCTGACACTAGCAGCATTTCAGTGTTCTACTTCAGTGAAATTCTGGCTGGGGAGAGGAAAAATAGGGAGTGCTCCTTGCTAAGCATGAATGAAACACGATATGAAATAATTGATTTCTACCCCCCCTCTGTTTAATATCCATTTTTAATAGTCTCCCCACTGTGCTTCTAAACTACCCCTCCTTTGGCTGCATTCTTTCTGACAGCAAGAAACAGAAATGACTGCAGCATTCCCATTGATGGTGTGACACAACATCCCCTGCAGCAGCTTGTTATGGCTCTGCAAAGTCAGACAGCCTTGGAGAAAATATCCTTAATAAAACAGAGGTTCATATCAACAGTTAAATTAGCACTCAGCCATATGCCAGAGATCAAAAGTAACCCCTTCCAGTGTTTATAATGCTTTCTTTTTTATATGAAATAAAGACATTCAAAAAATGTTCATGTTAGACAGAGACACTCTCAAAAATCATGAAATGCCAGCAAAAGGTGGATGTACAATGCTAATTCTACTTCCATATGAAAGTCATCACAATGAGTCATAAAGAAAATGATGCCTATAGCAACTAGACTACAACTCTGTGGCACACAGTGCTGTATTTTTTTCCACTTTTCATGGAATGTTCCGCCTCATTCATCAGATGCTGTTAGGAGATAAAATGCCATCTGAAATACCAGCTCATAGTAAAATTTGCCCAACATGGATTAACAGCCTTTTTCAATCAAGTGCTTAATTAATCAGTATCACAGTTGTGAAAACTGTCTAAGCTTTTATATGGCTCTGAGAATTCGAATTCCTAGTATCTACTGAGACTAGTCTTACAAGTTAATTGAGTCCTTGTTTCTTCCGTTAGGTTACATATACAAGTTAGACCATCAGTAAAACTAAAAATCAAACCAGGAAAGTCTGAAGTTAGACTAGATGATAAGAGTAAGTTTAGGCTGTCAGAATCAGCAGTTCATTTAAAAAGGAAGGAAATGTCCTGCCTTTGCAATGGAGAGTTAATGAAGTAACTGATGCAAACATAGCATAATAATGGATGCACAGTTCATGATAAATGCTTGACCCTCACATTCCCCCAATTTTTTTAAGCTAAACACTTTCTTGTTAATATTTTGTAAGAGAGGAGGAGAAAGGAGACAAACCTAACACCCAAGATACACAGGTACGCTTGGGCAACAGGCAAATAAAGCCAGCGAGCATGAAAATGCCAGATGAAGGCACAGGGATTGTACCTCTGCTTGCACACTGGCACACCCAGCATCAGCTCCTACTCCAAAGCCAACACTGTGCTTCCAATGAACAGTTTATACTCCTGGAGTATAAATCTATCAGCTATGCTCAGAGATCTTGGTCAACTTACTTCCACAGTCCTTCAGTCACCTGGTGGCTTGGTAAGGCTGCAGAAAAGCATACTCTCATATATTGGCAAGGCAAAGAGCAGTTCAACGTGCTCTCATCATATGGCACTTTCCCAGTTCCCAGATTTGAGGGCATTCCTGCCTTTTGTCCATTCTTCCAAATGACCCTAAAAATACCTGACCCAGAATTTTGTGGTATTTCAGCATACTTCACATGTTGCCTGCCTTCTTTTAATGACTCAATCATTTATGCTTTCAACAGTTGCACCTTAAAGCTCTTCCGTCACAGTCTTGCACTGGGAGCTTTCAAGATGTCACTTAATTCCTAAAAGTCTTTTTCACAGCCATTGCTTTCCAGGATACTGTTCCTCCATATTCCTTATATTAGACCAGAGACATTCAATAGTCCAACAAAACACTTCTGTCTGATAATGTTTTCCATTGTGTCCAAACATCTGGACCTTAATCCCTGGCTGCTGGAGACACCAGGCTGTCCCAGAAGACTAAGTCTTCCATGGAACTGTATTAAAAAATATTTTGTCTGAACAATTAACAACCACACAAAGTTCCCATTTTTTACAGCTATCCACCAGCATTGCTTTTATCTTTAGGTTATCAGCCATGACTTTCTGTTGACCTCCAAATCACTGAACATCAGGCCTAAGACACTGTCCGCTAGTTTTTGGAATCAGTCACCATTAGCATAAAAGACCAACAAAACAATAAAACACAATAATGTGCTTCCTAGTATAGTGACAACATGCAAGAGCTAAAATTAAAAGAATACAAAAGGCCCATTAGAAAGCACTAGGAAATTTGGAAACACCAGGATTAAGGTCATCCATGTCACCATAATTTGGCTCCGCAATGCAGGTGCGTTCTGATACAGCTTTATTGACTATTTCCACAGGACTGCACTCTTACTATGTTGCACACACAGATACTTAACAAGCAAGCATTCAGGTTTTTATATCACCACACAGGACAGCCTTAAGCCTCACTGACCACACACAAATCCAACCTCGTGAAGCAGATCATTCATCTCCTGTAGCCACCACAGAAATATCAGTGCTCCATAAGCGCTCATCTATCCCCACAATGTCCCTGCTTTAGTTTTCGTAAGGGAACGGAATCACAAAAGACACAGTGAAACACGGTCAGAGAGATGTACCCACTAATTCCAAGAGGAAAAACTGATATCTGTGACCTCTTTTTTTCCTTTAAAGGAAAATTCCTTTTACATCTGCTCCTACAGATTTTCATGCTACTCCTATGAGCTATAACACTTCTGCAAAGCAGAAGAGGGTCTGACCTGTAACAGAGAAGTGTTCAATGATACTTGAGATTATGGTTTTGGAAACACCAAATGTTAATTATTTCAGGGTAACTCTCTGTGGTCATTTGTAGCCTGAGACAAATGCAAATTCACTGCAGATTCAACCTAACTCATACTTGCACACACTTCAAGGCAAGTATCTGTCGGGCTGTAGGATACCACAGCAATCTGTGGCAGAGGCAAATGTAATCAACAGTTCTTCATACTAGCAAATGCCTTCCCCAGATGATGCTCCACAATTCCATGTCAATGCATTTTATTTTCTTTTCAGAGACTATTCCTTTCAGGTTCAGCAAACATGCAGGTCTCTGATGGGCTATCATACACTAATAACTAATCAAGGATGGTATCAAAGTGCATTGACTCAATAGGGCCAAATTAAGGTGTAATCAGATAAGAGGCACAAAATAGAGTTTTAAAGTTCCTTCTCTCCCAAGCTGAAACTGTGACTGTCCTCCTCATTCCCTTGCACACACTCATTCATTCCATTGACAAGTAACATGCCAAAATTAGAATTTGTGACTGAGAACTTCTCCTGTCAATTCCTTCTGTTAGGCACTATGAGGAACTGCCAAGGGAAAGCAAGTACGTGCACACACACACAGTTACAATATCTCAGCAGAAGGGAGAGAACTTACCATAACACAAGGTTTTATCTCATTATACCCTCAGGCATGTAGCCAGTCAAATTGTCATTTTCTAAGCTCCAAGCACTGCATTTATATACAAAGCAAGGATTATGTGTACAAACTGCATGTGTATCTGTAAATGTGCACGTGCAAGTGTTCCTTAGAGCTCTGAGATCATACGCCAATGCCAACCAATCTGGAAAAGGAATAAGGATCTTAAAAGGCAACATGAGTTTCAAAAATATGCAGCTCAGGAAAGAAGAGAGACTCTCTTGGAGTCCTCTACTGAGGGAAAGGCTAATAAGCTCACCCTTGATTAGACATCAGAGAATCCACACAGGAGAGAGCCGCTGGAAACCAGGCATCATTAGTTCCGCTGCTCACGGAACCACTTGTTAAAAAAAGCAAACAGAAATTCCAACGTGTGGCATCACGCTGACACCCACGTTGGTCATCAGCAATCTTAAAATCCACTGCACAGACCTCTGCCACTGCAGCTAAGATGATAAATGACAGCAACAATACTTTGTCACCTTTTTCTAGCCTAAGAGGGAGATGAGGTTCTTTGCCAGAGGAGGTCATATTCTTATTCTGACATCAAAGCCATGGCAAAATTTAGAAACACTGGGTTTAATATTTCTAGGCTTTGGAGGGAATGTGGTCAAACTTTCTGCCTGACACTTTAAACTTAAGTCCCCTTTTGCCCTTAGCCTTTTAGCCCTGAGCAATCCCCTCTCCTGCACCAAGGCCCAGACCCAAGCTCTTTACCCACATGCACCAGCCTCTTGATCCTCCACTGCAGGGGCACTTTGCTACTTCATTCCCTCAGTTACCTATCACTTATCTCCTCTCCCTCATGCTTCTGTCCACATCCCATACTCTTGTCCCTCTCTGTTTTGCCAGTTCTAAGTACCTCACTTTCCAGCACCTCGCTGGTCTGGTGCACCACAACATAGTTCTTTCCTCCACCCTTCAGTCTTGGCTGTTTATAGCTAGCTTATTCCTGTGCTAGCTCTCCCCTCTCTCCCTTGCAGAGAGGTTCCCCATCACATCCTCTGCTGCATTCCCTAGTTTGTAGGCTCTTGTCTTTTCTCTCCCCCTTTCTGGTTCCTATCTCTACCAAGTTTCCAGATTTCCTCAGCACAAACAGCTCCAGTCCCTGATCATTCTCATCCCTTCCATGTTTGAACCAAGCAGTGTCTTCTCACGCCTTGCTGTTGTGTCCATCAGAGGGGGAGGTTACTGTCCACACTAGGCACTAGAGACTTCTTCTGAAGCAGAAGGAGGAGCAGCTGTGCCTGAAGGAAAAGCATGTCTGGCCCTTCAGTGCAATTCTAGAAGATGCTTAGAGCTGCAGGAAGAGTAGATATATAGCCCAATATCACACAGAAACTGAGACAAGTTAGGCTGTATTTGTCCCCTCTGTGGAGATGGACTGTCTGCTGAGTGCCTGGGGTCATGCAAGCCTCAAGAAGCCTCTAAGAGAATATTACCTTCATATATTTCCACCTGCAAACTATAAATCATCTCAAAGCATGCTTAAAAGATTTTTTCCAAGCTTAAAACTGGCCAAATTCAACAAGACACAGACATATGTGGCTTACTAAACTCATAGCCACCACATTACAAATTGATTCAAAACTATGGGAAGTTCACTCAACAGTAACGCTAAATCCACTACAGGGGAGAAAAAACATGCTTAAAACAAGACATGTCTGAGAAGATGCCCACCTGCTGTATTCAAACCATTGGTTCCCCTTGTGTACATAACTTTCTCTCTTGTGTACATAACTTTCTCTCTAATGAGGGTCTCTATCCAGCTTCCTCACTTCCACAGCTCAGTTCACAAAGGCTTCTGTACACGTTTGCACCTTGGACTCATCTCTGAAGTTTCCTACGTCCCTCAGCTGCTTATTGTCTCTCAACTTCCCTGCTGTTCCCCAGTGAAAGTAAGGAAAACTCAAAACTAGAAGTGGAGAAGACAGAGCTTGTTGATTACACTATGACAGTGAGGCCCTTCTCAAGCTGACAACTTTTCTGCTGGTATTCGAGGCTCCAGAGCACAGCTTGTAAAACATTCCAGACTATAAACTGGTATTCATCCGAGATTTTACTTAGTACCAGAGCCTAGCAATGCCTATACACAGCTCTCTTCCTCTTACAAAGAAACTGCTTAGAGAACTGTCAAGAGAAAGAGAACTGATGATCTGGCCCAGAGTGGTCAGTCTTGTCCACTGATCACATCACACCACAGGCTTCTGAAACTGCACAGGTACAGGCACCGCACCAGGACTGAAGAACAATCCTACTGTATCCAGGACCTGCTTGCTACCTTTTCCTCAGCACCTTTTAAAGCACTGGGAAGAAGCCATGTGCTCCACAGTGCCAGCGTCTTTCTAGAGAGACTCTTGATGCTGATCTCATTTTCCAAAGAAAAAGCGAATTCTACAAAGATGTTGGGGAAGATTAACAAAGAGCTGACGATGAATCCAGACAAGACTGAAGTGACATTACTCATGAAAGAAAATGCTTCACAGGACTGGGTTAGATGCTGTCCTCTGCAGGTGCAAGCATTCTTCCAGCAGCACAATGAAAAGCACCAAGGACTCTGCCAGACAAATCCTAGGACAGACATCAAAGATCTGCAAATATTGCCATCGTTAGCAAAAGCCTCACACCTTTTCTTACAAAAAAACCCCTAGTCATAGAGATTCTTCCACCACTTTCACAGCAGCCTACTAATTCACTTCTAGACATGATACAGCAGTAAAACAGCTGCCATTTGCTGGAGCAGGCATCTCTACATTTAGTAGAGAATGGGAGAGAATGGGATGAGCTGCAGTACAGGTATCAAGGTTTATGCTCCAACACCTCCCACATCTGCCTGGCTGTGCTGCTCATTCAAGGCCTTACTTTGTCTTTATCACCACACTAAGAGTCAGGAATTACAAATATTAGCCACCTGCCCAGACACTCATGACAAGAGCGCTCACGGCTCAAGAACAAAGCTTAAAAAAATAATTAAATTTGACAAAACAATCCCAGGATTTAGGAATTGGGTATTAAAAAAAAAAAAAAATCACACTGATCAATGTAGTACAACTCCTTCCAGGAATCTGAGTACATTATTCTCAGTGTCTCATCATGGGAATCAGTGAAATCATACAAACGTAGTCATATGAATGCCAAAACCAACTCCTCCTCCAGCCTGAGAAAGAAGCAGGAGTAGAGCAACCTCACCCACAGTCTTAATTTAGCTAGCATATGTCTGCATACTGTAGTGACGGGAACTACTGAAATCATCCTCTAGAATACAGAAGGATCCCAGTATTGCTCAAAGTTTTAGCTTGTGAGTCTATTCATATGCATATTATAGAGAAATGATTTTACTATGTTGCACCGAGGCCTTCTCTCCCACAGCTCCAAGAGAAGATAGCGCTTTCCTTTATTTTTCCAACAATCATTTTTAGTTCCAAACTTGCACATGGGATGCATCATCCAAAGTGCAGATCTCAAGGAGGGCAGAAGTACTCTCTCCTGAGGTACCACTATTGGGGGTCTTCACTAAATCTCAATTTAGCTCTCCCACACCTAAGCACTGCTCAGAGGAAGGCCTGCTTAGCGTGGGAGCTGCTGAAAGAGGTACCACACTCAGATTAAACATAAAGAAATCTTAAACATAAAAAAATTACATGTTCCCACATATACACTCATCTGCTTTTTCCCTGCAAAGGCTTTTTCATGAGCTGTTACACAGACTAAGCATGTTCATAAAGTTTCTGCTGAGTCACTCCACCTGGTCTTGGGCATTTTTTTCCAAACTTACAAGTAAACAAGGAGCTATAATTAAAGCCCTGGTTCAGCTTTAATTCTAGCGTTCACTGCCAATTGTGTCCCCTGTAAATACATATTTAACAACCTAATTAGCAACCCAGACTGTAAGCAGCTTGAGTAGTGTGGATCTGTGGCTATGGCCCAAAATAAATGGTGGGATTACAAATAGCAAGCTACCTAACACTCCCACCCTTCCTCACCATACGCTGATTATATTTTCAAAGTGGAAGAACTGGGACATTGGCTAAGATAAAAAGGCTGATCCAAGCTCTGGTTTTGTACCCATTTAACTATGTTGATTAAAAAAATGTTAACATTAAAAAACCGCTATAGATAAAAGTGAAAAAATGCCTGGGGTGGATGCACAGATTCTATGCAAATGCCTTCATATTCCTAAGGCGTAATTCCAGAAAGGTAACTATATCTGCACCAAAACAAAGAACATCGAGGATGATAAAAGCAAAACTGTTTGATATGGGATCCTGGGCACATTATGGGCAAGTGAGAAGACTTAGGGACCATCTCCTATTTCTGTTTCAATTTGGCTATTTCGCCTCTTATTTATCTTAATCATCCATCAGAAACACCTATCGTTGAATCACCCAAAAGTGCTCCTGCTTCCCTCCTAAGACAGACCATCACATTTACTGCCTACCACTTTCTGCTCTGTCTGGTTCCCACCTTTGCTGAAACACCCACACTGCATATCCTCTGGTTCAAGTATTCCCCCCTACCTTATCTCTCCCCTCCCCACCACTCATAAACTAAAGCCACATCCCTCCAAGCTCAGAAACCCAACCTCAGGGCTCAGAACTCTCCTCCCTCTTACCTGACAACTCAGGGCTCAGAAACACCCTTAATATTTAATTCAGAAATATATTTTTCCCCTTGTTTTGTTTGGAGTGCTGAGATGGAAGGAGATCACATGGGGCAATACACACAGGAGCAGACACTACCACCACAGCTCACTTTCTGCTCTGTGTATCTCCAGTTTGTAGTCTTTACACTGGACAGACTGGAGTCCTAACTGAGGAGCACCCAGATACAGCAGGGCTCTCAGCTACACCAGGAGTGCTCCAGCTGCACCAGCCATACTACCTGGCTGTGCCATCAAGGATGTAGTTTAGCCTCCATAACATCCTGGTCATTAACTAACCTAGTAACATTAACAACTATATATTCAGGAAATCAAGACTGTCCACTAAAAGGAAATTCTTAGTTTTGGGTCAACCCATCAGCTTGTAAGTATTCCTGACCAGGAAGAAAACTCAACTCTTTCTGCAGCTCTAAGATTCTCTACTCAGGGACTCTCTAAGTACAAGGCAGAGATCTCTTCTTCCCCATGTAACCCTCTGAAGGGTTACACCCCCATCCCCATGCAATGTTACAGTCAAGGTTTAACCCCACTCCCCACCTGTATGTCTTGCCATCCTTGTGCTGGTCCTCATCATCCTCATTTGTCAGCACAAAGGGGTCGCTCATCTCTGGCAGCCCCGACTCCTGCAATCTTTTCTTCTTCCGGCCCCGGGGTGGTTTGGGGGCAACTCCCCCACCCCCGCCACCTTCAGCAAGGGCGGCTGTCCCTTTCTTGGACAGGTCTGGAACCACCTGCAGGGCTGCCTGGGAGCCAGGGGGTAGCGCAGAGACAATCATGGGAGCTGAGATGGGAAAGGTCTGGGCAGAGGCGGCTGTGGTCACCAGAGAACCTGACGGGGAAGTTATCACCAGACCAGGACCTGCAAACAAAGGAAGGTGGAGGAAGTCAGTTATTACATCTCCAATTATGCCCAAACTCCTTATCCCACAGAAGCACCTACTTTTGACTACAACACAAACAGAAGGGTAGCTTCCCCTCCCAAAGCATTCCCAGTCTCCACTGCTGGAACTCAAAACTTCCGTAAAAAGGGTGGATGTATGGAGTGACTAGAGATTCACAGCGAAACCACACCAAGGCAGGCACGCCATCAGTAAGGCTAGGAATAATCGACAGGCCAACAAGGATTCTCCAGGACATCGTGTTTCCCCATCCCACAGTCCCCTTTGCAGGCTGCTGAAGCCTTTGGAGTGCCCTACCTGCTGTCATGAGCCCAGCAGACTGCACTGGTACCACGGTGATGTTCTGAGTCACGGGGGCCTGGCTGTGCGGTGTCAGCTGCTCCGGCTTGGTGTCCGAGTCCATGGAGATACCAGTGGGCAGGGCCACAGAGGTGGGGACTGTCAGCAAGGCAGGGTAGTGGGGGGGAGCCAGGCTGCAGCCCTTCTCTGTGGGCAGTAGCTGCTCCTTCATCTTGTTAATGAACATGGTGTTCTCAATCTAAACGGGGGAAGGACAGGTTTTAGCAAACCCTGGCACACCTTTGCCCAGCATTTCGCTGAGCAAGAAACGCAACAGAAACACTTCATCGTAAACTTCTGACAGGAAGCAAGACCAACACAACAGGCTGGAAGATCTTACCTGTCCCGAGACGGTGGGCACTGCTGGCCAGAAGTACGGGGAGGAGTTGAAATGAGATTCTTCCATCCTAGCTGGGCACAGGGGGCAAGAAGAAGGGGGAAGGGAAGAGGAGTGGAGGATAAGGAAGACGGACACACAAACACACAAGAAAAACCCATTAAACTCAAAGAGATTCCTAAATGGAACTGACTCAGTCTAATGCTGTGACAGTTCCTTAATCTCCCCTATCTTTCTTGAGCAATTTCTCCCCACTTTTGAGCTATCTGCCCAAATTAAAAAATTATTTTCAGGGGGAAAAGATGCCTGTTATTCCCACGGGCTTGTGTCCATCTGAAATGCCCCTTGCCCAGTAGTCCTCCATGCAAAAAACAGGACTGACTAGAAACCCAGAACACATCCAAATTTTCCCAATTATCATCCACCCAAGTACATGGCATAAATGAAGTCTGTGCATCTGCAAGCAGGCAAATACAGATGAAAACTGTTTTTCACCATCACAGACAGTCTGACCCCACAAGCAGTGAAAATTTTGGACCTTGCCTGTCCCTCCACCCCGGCTCAACCCTAAGGACCCAGATGCAGCAAAGGGACATTAGCATTATGTTACACAGGAAGAAAGACAGGCAGAGAGAGGGAAACAGACTTGCCCAAGATAACAGACAGCCACAGCAGACCAAGAAGTCAAACTCAGGGCTCCTAACTTCCTGCTGCCCACCCCAGCCCCACTCTTGAAAGAAACAGAAATATCATTCATTATTCCTGCTCTCCTCCAATGTGACTAAGCAGTAGGAAAATAACCTGATTCCCCTGCTCCTGAGATACCCTATTTCCACGTGGCTCCCACTGCTCATTTTCTTCCCATCTTTGGGACAAGATTCTATAGGACTCTGTCCCCAGGCAAGTGCCCACTGCTCCATCTCAACTCTCCCTGCATTCAGAAGATGGGTTAAACACCAAAAGAGAGTCTCCTGAGCACAGAGGTATAATCTCTTTGGGAGCACCTGACTGAAGAAGCACTTTCCTTTCTAATCCTTACATTCCTCTGTGTGATACCATTAGTGAACAAAGTTTGTGACACTTGCAAAACCACTACTCAAAACCTAAAGAAATTAACAAAACAGTATTTTCTGAAACAGAAGATACATCTATTCCTAAACAAATATGGCAAAACTGGTAGGTAAAAATTATGCTCAGAATACATTTGGCAGAGAGCACAACCACTGTAGGTTTTTCATGCAGCTACCTGCAAACTGTCCTACTCGTATTTCTGTTATGGTCTGTCAGTGGTCTAATAATTGAACAATGTTGCTTCTGAAGAGTCTATCTCAATCATCAGGGGAGCTCAGAGGGATGCCCCCAGCAGCATGAAACATATTACAGAAGTATATGAAGACAGAATAAATACATGTGGAATTGCTGTGTGTGAGCCAAAATGCAAAGATAATTTTCCTCTATGTGGAGAAGCAGTATTTAAATGAACCAAATCACCCGATAATTTTGTTTTTATGAATTGCTCATGCAACAGCAAGGCCAAGTACTCCTGCCTCACTCACTCACTGCAAATCAACCAATAAACACACTTAAGGATAAATTATTTACCTTACGTTGGTGGCATGCAGTCAGACTGCTCGCTGCCTGACTGAATTACTCTGGATTTACACCGCTGTGATTCAATCAGAGGCTGATGGGGCAAGACTCTTACCTTCCTTCCTCTGCTTTCTTTGCTGAGCCAAATTAATTATTAAGTACACTGCCCACAGCACAGCCCTATGCATGTAACACTTAATTACATGACTTTTTTCTTCCGCAGGATGGGCACACATGAGGAGATAACACATCTTTGGCAACTGAGCACCACCTGAATCAAGAGCGGTATTTTGCTTGGAATTTCCAAGTTTGAGGTTTTTTGCTTGGTGTTTGTTTTGTTTTTAAAATAAATAAGCTGTTATTTGCTTAGCTTCCACATCAAAAACACCAAAGTGAACCTGACTGTCCAAAACCACAAAGTCTCATATAATAATAATAATAATCAAATGCATTTTCCAGAGAAATTTTGTAGTTGTCCAAGACTCCCTTGGATGCAACTGCAAACTTCAGGAGTTAAACAGAAAGATGCCAATTTAAGCAAAAAAACCTCACAACAGCTTTCTTATTTAAAGAGAAAAAGTAATGAAAGAAAAGCCCATTTCCAGATTCCAAAATCCAGGCTAGCAGAGGCCAGGGCACTCAGTGTCTGCCTGTCTCCATCTTGTCTTCCACCAGAACTTCACAGAGAATCTAACTTTTGTTTGCTCAGCTTACAAAGTGTGCAGGTCAAACACGGCTCTTACTGATTCTTCAAAGTACGGCTACACTGATTTCATTAGACTCCCTTAGAAGCCACCTCCCTGTCCAAAAATCTCAATGCTTGAGCATATTATCTACCAGGCCTCAAACTTCTGGCTTGAAAGGCTGAAGTGTGATGGAGTTATAAGAATGTGGAGGAAAAGGAGAAATGGTGTAAAAGTTGAAGCTTTCATGCAATTTCACTAGCAAGCCAGTCTTCCAAAGGCAGAAAACAAAGGTAAGATTCCTCCACCAACCTACTGGCCTAGTACCCAGAGCTGTCCCTCCCCTACCCCATTTTTAGGCTAAAAGGGTATTTTGAAAACATGCACCCCTCTTGGCAGCCCGCACTCAGACGCTGCTCACACTTACTTTACCAGAACTCTGCTCGTAACCCTTCCAATTGCTCTATAACTACCAGACATGGGCTGGAGCTTCAACCCTGCACCACAGCACGCTCCCACTGCAGGGCCTTCATCATCCCAGCTTCCACAAACAGGCCAGAGATGGGACCTTCTTCCTATTCACCAGTCTAGTATCACACAGATGCCAACGTACCCTCCTGATATAAACCAAAAACACTTTCTGTGTACAGACCACAAATGTACATACACCAAATAAACAACCGAGTGAACCAGAGAACTCACAAGGGACAAGGGATCTGGAGTTCAGATCTCACAGAATCACATAATAAATGTGCTGCATTTATACTTCTTGGCAGGTCATCACTTTAATCATAAACAGATAAATAAAAGCACGTGCAAGTATACGGTGAGATCGAGGCTGTGTTTCTGGAAGGCACAATCGAGGCTGGGTAGGCAGATATTTATTCAAAGGTTGACTTTTAACATGGGTTTCTTTATTCTCCAGATGCCTGGCTTTTATTTCCCATTGGCATGGAGTTTTCAGTCAACAAAAGGCCCTGAGAGTAATGCTTGGGAACAATTTGCACTGTTGTTTTTACGTCTGCCCAAGATCTTTGTTCAATGACAAGGAGCTTTTAGGTTTAATTGCTGCAAAATACTAAGGATGCTGAAAGCCACACAGGCTGTTACCACAAAAGCAAAAATGCTTTCCCAGTAACCATAAGCACCAGAAAGTTCAAACGCTGTTACACCTTTAGAACAAGCGCATTTGAACACCCATCAGGAATATCCCAAATGTACCGGACAAAGTCCTGGATCCCAAACCCGCACACTAGAGACAGAACTTCGGTGCCGTTCCCCGGCACTTGCGCAGCCTCCACCCCGACCGGGCGAGCCTCTGCTGGAACAGGTGCCTGGCACAGGGCATACCCTGCGCCTCAGCCCCTTCCAGGCGGTCAATCCCTGCTCCCGCACCCTGGAGCTCAGACGCCCTCTCGCCCCCGGCTCCGGGACCCGCGGCCCATCCCATCTCTCCCGCCCCGCGGCAGCCCCGGGCGGAGGGGCGGGGGTCACTCACGCAGCTCCGGGAGCTCCTTACCCCTCTCACTCTCCCTCCTCTTGCATTTCTCCTCCTTCCAGGGCCGGCTCTGCAAATAAACCGCCTCGGTTACCGGGGCGCCCGGGGCCCCGCATGGCAGCGGGCGGCGCTCCGGGGGCCCGCGGCCCGGGGCGCCCCGGCCACACGCGGGGCAGGCGCTCCCGGAGGGCCCGGGCGCGCCTCCCCCCGCGGCGGCCGAGGGCGGGGCCGGCCCGGAGCGCGGCTCCCCCGTGGCGGAGCCCGCGACACCGGGACAGACGGGCGGGCGGACAGACAGACAGACAGCCCGCCCTCCTCCATTTCCGCTTCCAGATCGCCCCGGCCCCGGAAGTCCCGCTGCCCGGCTCCCCGCCTGCGCTCCCGCCGCCCCGCACGTTACCGGGCTCCCCCCCAGCGGCGGCCCCGGCCCGGCTCCGGCGGCGGCGGCCTCCTCACCGGAAAGACAGCGGGGAGGAGCTTCCGGGTCAGGGGGCGGGGCGCGCCTCGGCGCTTCCGGGTCGCCGAGAGGAGCGGAACGGCGTCATCAGCGGTTTCGCTTGAAAACGGGGCGGCGGAGCGGCGGCTGCGGCCCGGGGCAGGCTCCCCGGGGCGGGGGCACCGGCGGGGCGGCCAATTTTGCTGGATTTCTCCAAAACAGAAGTGGTGCCTGTGGCGGGCGGGGGGCGGGCGGGCGCGCGGCGTCCCCGAGCCCGGCCGGCAGGGCCGCTTCCGGCCTCGCGGCGTCACGTGACGCGGGCGGGCGGAGGGGGGAGAGGCGGTCGCCCTCATGAATATTCATGAGCCACCGTGAATAGTAATTCGGCCGCCGCCGGGTCGGCGCGGGATGGGGCTGGTCCGGAGGAGTTTTCCCGAGCGCTGTGCTTGCCAGCGCCTGGGACGGTCCCGGCCCGCCGCGATGATCCAGAGTTGTCCCGAAGTTGGGCTGCCAGCGCCTGGGATGGTCCCAGCCCGCGCTGGCTCGAGCGTTTCCTGGCACGCTGTTAAACGTGTTTGTCCTGCTAAGCCCACAGAAAGGACTTCCCGCCAGCTGGCCGTGTGCCAGAATGGGCACACCGGACCATCTCATTCCCTGTCGGGAACAGGAGGGCAAGGCCGGGCGTGGAGGGCAACAGGGCAACCCTGTTCCCGCAGCCGGGGCTCCGTGTGACCTCGGCCACACGCCGACTGCCCTTGTACTTGTAACCGCCTGGCCCCAGAGGGGGCTGCAGCTCACCCTCCTTCCCAGTCGCTGAGAACTCCATTTCACAGACTCAGCCCACCCAAGTTCCGTCTGGCATTCTCCCGCTGCCTCCCGAGCGCTGGTGCTGCCGCGCAGCGGGAGGAGCGGCCCGCGCTCCGTGCCCCGAGCCCCGGGCACGGCGGGAGGAGCGGCCCGCGCTCCGTGCCCCGAGCCCCGGGCACGGCCGGGCTGCTCCTGCGGGACACGGCACGGAGCCGGCACGGAGCCGCCCCGGCACACCGCTAAGGCCGGCTGGCTGGTCAGCCCCACGCCGCACTGCTGCAGAGTTGTGAACACGAGGTGAGGCGAGACACCGCACCAAAGCACCACGTTGCCGCTCTGCTCTGCTTAGACGCCTCAGGATGAGATAGGCTTCGTTCCGCTACTCGTAGCAGGGTTAACTTTGGCGCTGGGCCCACCTCCAGGTCAGCCTGGGTTGCCTCCCTCACCTGTGGTGTTGCGCGCCGCGCGTTTGGCTGAGCTGTTTCCACTGCTTTGACTTGACAGAAACCTCTTTTTTTTTTAATTGTTGCGTGAGTTTTCTGCCAGCTTGGCATGCTGGAACAGCTTTTCCGAGCCAGCATGAGTAAGAGGGTGGGACCAGGCAGAGCACAAGCACAGCAGGCAGCGGTTAGATCGGCTCGGGCGATCGCGAAACCGCAGCATCCGGAGCAGCGGGCAGAGGGAAACCTGCCTGTCCCCGGAGCGTGCTGGGCTGTTGGTCATCGCAGGCGGCACCAAACTTCCTCCTGGAGCAGTCGGGATTAGCCCTGCGTTCTTCAGCTGGAGTCACATGGAGGCAATTGTTGATTTATTTAAATAAAAGGAGTTGGCAGCCTAATCAGTTTGGAAATTAATTTCCTTGTTAATTTGGGGGTTTTGACTTGCTCATGAATATTCACAAAGCTCATCTTGTTGTGTGGTGTTTTTTTTTCCTCTCCTCTATGTAATTTATTTTTGTGATTGTCAGATCACCTCTGAAGGTGACATTTCTCTCCTCGTTCTGCAACGCAGCAAATGTATTCAATCTTATGCCTTGGAAGAGGAGCTCCATCCTGGCACTGACATCTCTTTTACTTCTCTCTTCCTTGCCCATGTCCTTTATAGCCTCCTTCCTCCCTGCATGCTACCTAGGAGAAACAGGAGTGAGTCTCCTCGAAGAGGGCTGGCCTGGACTTGATAACCGGGAGTGCTTGTCAGAATGCCCCATACCTGGCAAGGGAAATTGTCACTTGAGGATTGGGACAAAGTGGTTAATTTTTCTTAGGGTGCCTGGAGTTTTCTGCTCCCCCTCCCACCCCGTGCTGCCGAGCACCCTTCAGCAGCACGTGAGGCAGCGTGACTAACATCTGCCACAGACACTTGATTTGTCTTACCTCCTTTCCTTCGGAGGAGGCAAAGTCAGAGAAACACGGGTGTGTGTCTCTGGAGAGCACAGCTGATCTCTTTACCTTCCTTCCCAGCTCTATGTTCCCTCCCTTTACTTATGCTGGCAGCTCTTGCTCCTTTCCACACAAGGGAAGAGCATCCTGGTTGCCACTGCGGGTTTCTCCTGGTGAGACGTGCCCGTGTCCCACGTGTGTGTGTGTTTAGGGCTTTTAGGATTTCATAACTCTGGCAGGCTGGGCTCAGCTGAGGAGCGTGGTGAATAAAAACCTGTGTAAAATGGCTGGAGCTGGGGGCGGCAGGAGCAGTGTGGGGTGAGGAGGTGCTCTCCTTACGCTGTGCTCAGAGACAGGCTGGGCTGAGAGCTGGCCCCGCAGCAAGTACCTTGATGTATGCAGTGGAGATGCCCAGGCCAGTCTCCAGACCGGCTCATTTCTTTAGAAAGGCCAGTTTTGGTACAGCCTCCCATTATCCAGCTCGCTCAGAGCTGTGTGAGGAGGGGTGGCCAGGCTGCACCAGCCATGGGGTTTGCCCAGGCAGGGAGCTGGGGAGGGGGTGACAGAGATGTTCCCAACTCTGCAGCAGGGAAATAAGGCAGCAGCGATGCAGAGTGACTGCAGGAGGTGAGGGAGCCCTGGAGCAGGTGGTAGGTGGAGGTTAGTGGGGCCTCCCTCCTGGGAGCAGAATCATGTGAATAACACAGCCGGGTTCCCACCTCCTGCTGAGGGCACCAGCTCCTGACAAGCACTGAAAAGAAAACCCGTGGAGAAAGCCAGCCGGTTACCACGACAATTGCTCTCTCACAACCTTTGTGACAACTTCTGCTGTGCAGCTCTGGCCCGGGAGGGTGGCAAACACACACCTCCACGCTGGCTGCCTGCTCCATCTCCCATCCTTGTTGCCTCCTCCACAATCACATCTGACTGTCACGTTCCCACCTCAGCACTTTCCTTCTTTATCTACTCTCCTGATTTCTCCAGTTCTCTCTTTTTTCACCACCCCAACACAGAGCACACACCCCAGGCCCTTCAGCTGTGGTTACAGACCATCCTCCCGCGGTGCCACTGTGCTCCCTTGTGCGTGAGCACCTTTTGTTTGCTGTCTGTGTGTAAACTGCACTGCTCACGGTGGCTGTCCTGGTAACATAGGTGGTATTTTGTGTCACAGGATCCTGCTTGGCTGGCTCCTAGGGCTGGTAAACCTGGCCTAATGAGGCCTCATTAAGCTGGCTCAAGTGGTATCTGAATTTGTTGGGTGTATACTGACCAGTAGGCAGAGATGGACAGATAGACTTGAAAGGTGTGATGATATAGTGACACACATTTTAAGGATGGCAGCTGTTCATTCTCACCCAAATTTTTAGCAGCTTGTAGGACAATATTTGGTTTATTCTGCAGCTGGTATTTTAATCTTGAGAGTACATTTCTCAGCAAGGCGTGTTGTCCTCACTCTTTTCAGGGAACTGACATCTCTTTGGCAATCGGCTGATTAAATCCCCTGGCAGCACACAGCAGAGAGCATTTCAGCACGTCATTCTTGGTAGTTTTTTTTTTCTGTTGTGGTTTTTTTTTTTTTTTTTTCCTCCTGCTGCATGGAAATAGATTGCATTTTCCCCTGCTTGGTAACTTTTCTGCTTAGTGTTGTTTAAGCTTTTAGAAATACACGGTAATGGAGAGTTATAGATGCGTGTTATCCTGCACATGCTTGGTTGCCTGAATCATTTCATCATAATGGCATCTTGCTCTGTTAAGGGCAAGGAGCAGAAACCACACACCTGGGATGCACTCTGGAATTTGAAGCACATGCAATGCAATCCTTTTTCAGTGAAAGAAGTAAGTTTCTCTGGAACTGGAGAAACTAGGAGGACTGGGAACTTGGAGGTGGGTCCCTGTTGGGCAGGAATGTAAAAACCTGTGATTGGATCAGCCTTGGCTCCAGGCTGAGTTCATTTGGCCACTGTAGTGTAGTAAGGGCAGTTGGTTACTGAAACTTCTGACCAATGTGCCATGAATACAAATCCCATAATTTCGAAGGAGGAAAAAGTATTACTCATTGGATGTGTCAGGACAGAAAGAGTGGCTGAAGACCTTCAGCACAGGGCAAAAATCACAGTTACATCAGAAGTGCCTGAGAGGGCACAGGCAAAGCCTGCTCCAGTAAGGTGATAAGTTCTCTGTGGCAGTAACCCCTGTATTTTATTAGATCCCCACAAAAGTTATCAAGAAGCAGTTTAAACACGATTCAGCAGTGAGCCCTTCAAGCAATGAAGGTCCCCTAGGCTGCATTAGCAAAGGTGTAGTCAGCAGATCAAGGGAAATTATTATTCCCACCCACCTGAGAGGTGTGAGGCTCCACCTGGAAGGTTACGCCCAAGCTGCAGCATGGCCAGCAAAAGTCCCCCACGGGGAGGGCAGAGCACACAGTGCACAAGGAGAAGCCTGGGGGAGCTGGGTTTGTTAAACAGGGACAAGTGAGCCGGTGTCTAGTTGCTGTCTGCTCCTACCTAAAGGAAAGCTGTAGAGAAGAGGAAGCCAGCAACAAACAAGGGTCAAATGTAGAATTTCTTTGCTGAAGCAAAGAAATTCTAAACATGTGTAAGAAAAAATTTCTTCCCCTTGAGAGCAGTTCAGTAGAGGAAGATGTACCTTAAAAGACTGGGATATCTCCATCCTTGGAGATGTTCAGAAGCTTGTGAGCAAGGCCCTAAGCAAGCTGGTCTAGCTTTGGACTGAGCCTGCTATAATTGGACTAGAGACTTCTAGAAATCCCTTCCCACCTGACTTTTTGTGTGGGTCAGAGTTTTTGTGCTGCTGATCTGCCATGAGCCAATGCTCAGTGTCTTCACAACGCAGGGAGCCAGAAGGTCAGTATGCTTGTTTGGCCCCGTGGAAATGCATCTGTGCTGACAGCAGCATTAGCATCTGTAAAGCCTTTCTGCACGAATGTCTCTTCTCCAGCTGGCTCACCACCCTCTGTAGCACAACTTGTCCCATTTTATACTACATATGCATCTCCTAACAGCAAGATCTGGTTGGTTTGGGGGTGACTCCTTAAGCTGTGACACCCATGTTTTTCTGAACAGTAGCAATCACTGAAATGTCATTTAAAACTGTATTGCAGCATGTGAGAGTTCCCTCCCTACACAAAACCTGCACCCCTTCAGAAGCAGAGAGACTTTAATAACTGCTTTAAATTCTTGGTTTAGGTGTCTGCGTGTTTCTTTGCAGTCGGAAAATCTGTGACGGGTTTCAGGGGATTTCTGTTCCCTTTCAGAAGTTAAATAGTCACTTCTCAGCCCCCCTGTTTTTGAGAAACATGTCTCTGTGGTAGCCTAAATTGTGGCTTTCAGCTCACCAGGAGGGCAGAGGGGTGGGTGCTTGGCTGATGCACTCCTCACACACCACCTTCAGTGCTCACCACAGTGCTGCTAAAACACCTCTGAGTCTTTACAGCTGCCTCCTGTCATTTCTCAATAAGAAAGATGATGCTGAAAAAGGTGGGAGAATAGGATAGAAGAAAGGGTGGAGAGCAGTAACTTCATGTATTAAGGCAAAAGCAGACCTCGAGAAACTCTATAAAAGCAAGACTGGAGCTCACCACCTTACCTTGATATTTGTGGATTATTTTTTTTCCCCCAAAGCCGTCTGAGGAAGCAGCAGTTTTGGGAGCAAAGATTTGCAGCATATCCATCAACTTCAGAGTAAGCATGTCAGGGCTGGGGAAAAGGAGCTATATTTCAGGAAGAGAGAAAACAAAGTACTCTGAGCAGCTGCAAACCCATTAGTCTAGTCTCAACAGAGTATAAGGTTAAGAACAAATTACAGAAGGAAAACAGAATTAAAGCTACAGCAGTAAGTGGAAAATGGAATCAAATACAAAATGGGTTTATCAACAAAAGCACTGTGTGCCCTTAACTTGATCCTTTTCTTTACCCCCTTTCCCTTACCTGGGTAAAAAAAGAAATTGGTAAATCTAATCTAGTTGGATTTCAGTAGGGCATTTGTTGCAGTAAGGGCTGGAAGGCAGCTAGATAAGCTGAAGTGAAAGGAATTAGTAGGAGAATTTTAGGTGGGTAAAATGCCAGGGAGAGGCAGATGATGTGTGGAGTCAAAAGGGAACTGCCACCATGGAGGAATGTCACTGGCCTTGGGAATAATTCTGCTTTCAGTAATGGCTCTAGCTCAGCAAAAAGCGGCATGAAAAGGAAGTTTGCTGATTAAATGCATTTAGGAGAATTACTCACAGTCTGAAGCAGAGAAGTGCGAGGTCCCGTTCTTTGCTCCTGCTAACAGGAATGTCTTTTACACACAGAGATTCGCTGGTTAGAAATGACAGAAGAAGAGACAGATCTGGGTGCATTCATCATTCAGGAGATGATTATGAAGCCCCGAAGTGACGTGATCACAAAGACAACAGCCTTAAAGAGATCATTACGTTAATCTTATTTAGGATGCTGTATACAATTTGTCACTCATACTCAGCAGTGGGCTCGGGGCTGGCAGCAGTGTGGGGGAGCTGGAATAACAGAGTCTGTCTCTGTGCCTACCCTTGCTCTCCGTAACAGCGGACATGGAGCCTTCCTTAGCTTAGCAAAAGGCTGGAGTGGATGAACTCCTCTCTAAAAACCCATTTTATACACAGGGATGTGCACAGCAAAATGAGCCATTAGAGAAGGAGCTCAGCCATGATTTAGTTGGGCAGTCCTCTTCTCTTCTGAGTTTGGCTCTTTTTAAGGCTGCACAGATTTACCTCTCCCTACAATTTGCTGTGCTTCCTTGGCAGGCAGAGCAGGTTAGCATGACAAGCACAGCATTATAAGAAAAGATGTGCTGAACACAGGCCCACAAGCCCACATTTTGCTGCTCCATCCCCCAGAGAGTTTTTCCTTCAAGGGTAAGAGATCAGCCCGAAGTCCTGTGCTCTTTATGCAGGTGACTTCTTGGTGTTTCTCTCACACAATGCCTGCTCCCATAAGCTCTCTCAGAAAGGAAGTTTAAAACCCAGCATCTCAGAAAAGGATCGGTTCTTTGGAGAAATACACAAAAGCCAGTGTGAACTAAATGTGCCACATGCCCCTGCGGCAGAACTGAAAGGGTTTCATTGTGCTGGTTTTCATATCGGAGAAAGAGTGCTAGGTCTTGAACCTGGTTTACACCTGGATGGGATTAGTGCTGATCTAACACTTTACTGAGGGTGGGGGGTTGCAGTAAGTATAGCTTGCTGCAGCTTGCTTCTGACAATGATTTCTGAGGTTTATTTAATTTAATTGGGGGAAATGAAATTGGGACGAGACCTCAGGCAATCATGTAATTCAGCCTCCTGACCCGACGACAAGATTAAGTAAGCACAACTCATTCCTGACAGATATTTTTTGAACCTGTTCTCAACAGCCTACAATGACAAGGCTCTCTGGCCAATCTAGTCTAGCATTTTATTGCTGGATAGTTAAAAAGCTTTTTCTACCACACAGCTTAAGCTTTCAGTGATGAAAATGAATCTACCGATTTCCACAGCCCCGCTGAAAAGTGCGTTTCCACCCTGACAGAGCAATCTCCCCCAACCAGCTGTATATACTTTTTGGCAATTGTGTGCATCTTTTGGAAATTCCAACTGTGTTTTTTTCCCCACTGTTTGTGCCTTTCACTCTATCAAAAGCTTTGGAGTCAAGACGTATCACATCTACTACACCCCCCCAGTCGGCCAGTGCAGTTCCCCTGTCAGACAGCGAGATTAGATGGGCTTAATGTGATCTTCCTGATGAATTGAACTTGGAGGGTTTTTTCAGGTTTGAAGTGCCCATCGGAGGGGAAGCTAATTCATACGTGCAGCTGCTGCCTGACAGGGATGAGAAGGAGGCTGGGGAAGAGGGGCTGAATGGGAAGGAGGCAATTCCAGCCAGGACAAGCAGTCTGCTGTTTGTTTTCTAGGGATAACAGAGTCTGCCAGGAGCCCCGTGGGTAAGCACCTCAAAGTGTGGGAGGACGGTCTGCTACAAGTGTTTTCACAGTGTGTAACATCAGAGATGCACCAAGCCTGTGCACTGTGAACCCCTCTGGAATTCATTATGGACTCAAACATGCTGAGAGGTTTTCAGAGTTAACAGGCTTGGGCTGCATCACTCTGGGTGGGTTTTCAGATTTCAGCAGTACTTGCGCCTTTATTGTATCCCAGAGTTTTCACAGCATCTGGAGCAGATCCCTCTGGGCAAGGCTCCCAAGTTTCAGGTAAACATCATGTTCAGGGAAGTATTTTTTTAGATGTGTTTACAACATCAGTGGGGAGAACTCACCAGCTGCCTTGCTTCCTCTCACTGTACTGCAGACAGCTTATCTCCCAGGGTTACTTCATCATCCTCCTTGTGCTGTAGTTCCCAAAGAGCTAAGCTCAGCAGCAGTAGTGTTAGCTAGTCACAGCACATCTTGCAAGCTTGCCACTGTTTCTCCCCCATATCACACACCTGGACACTCCTTTTTGCCCAGCAGGCAAGGCACACAGCCATATGGCAGGAGGGAACAGCTCCTGACGAGAAGTAGAGCAAGTTGCAGAGTGTTTCCCTGTCCATCATGTCCTTTTCTCCCATATCAGCTTCATCCTTCCCTCATTCCACCTCTTCCTGGATGGGGAAGTCATTCTGTCCTTGTTAGAGGCTAAGCCTGCCATCTGCTGAAGCCATGACTGTATCTGTGCCAGAGTACTCAGCCATGGGACACAGGGCAGGCTGGGGACCTGCAGTCACCCACTCTGTCACACAGCTGCTGCAGCTTTAGCTGCTGCTGCCTGAGGCAAAGCCAAGCACAGCTTGGGGTGGCACTCATCAGAGACCATTCCCAGTAAGTGGCTTCACAGAATCACAGAGTGGCTGAGGTTGGAAGGAAGCTCTGGAGGTCATCTGGTCCAGCCTGCCCATGCTGAGGAATCACCCAGAGGATCTCTATGAGCCAGCAGTCCATGCTGGGTACGGGCCTCCCGCTAGACTTTGTGCCACTGCTCACCCTCTGTGCCCAGCCTTCCAGCCAGGTTTCAGCCACCTCACTGTTTGCTCATCCAGCCCATAACTTGTCTGTGAGCATTTTGTGGGAGACAGTGTCAAAGGCCCTGGTGAAGGTGAGGCATTTTTTCATAGAAGGTTATCAAGTTGGTCAAGCGTGACTTCCCCTGGATGAATCCATCCTGACTATTCCTGATGATTTTCTTGTCACCCACGTGCCTGGAAATTATTTCCAGGATTACCTGTTCCATCATCTTCTCAGGGATCAAGGGGAAGCTGACTGACCCTGGATCCTCCTTCTTGCCCTTCTTGAAGACAGGAGAGATGTTTGCTTTCCCCAGGGGTTCAGGTACTTCTGCCAGGTGCTGTGGCCAATCAAGAGTTATTGAGAGTGGCCTTGCAATGGCTTCTGCTGGCTCACTCAGCACTTGTGGGTGCACCCCATCAGGATTTGATGCATTTCTTCTGTTTCAGAGGCAAGCAGAGCCAACTGCCTGTATCCATAAGCGTGTTCTGCCTGTTTGACAGAGCACTGTCCTTTTCTCATTATGCACTCTCCATCCTTATGTTCCTCACTCTCCACAGTGCTGTCTGCTTTCTGGGTAGTTTTCCACTATTCAAGCTGAGTGCACAAGAGTTGCAAACTCATTCCTGGGCTCTCTTACTAGACTCAAAAGCCCCTGGATTATGTATTGATTCTCCACGTGGAAGCTTCTCTAGACAGGGCTTTAGGGAGTCCAACTGTGGCCAGATGTTCTGCCTGGAGGAATGTGGGACCCAAGGGCACATGTTTCCTGCCCAGTGCCTCACTGGAAGCAGCAAGTCCTTGGATCAGGGCAGGTGAGTTCAGAGATGCAGCAAGTAGTGTTCTGCAGGTTCGAGTGCTTCCTTCCCACTCAGCTGGCTGAGCTCCTCCTCCCAGACAGGCTGGCATAATGATCTCCACATCCTCAGGGCAGTTCTCAGTCTCACCTAGATACTCAAGAGTTCCTAGAAAATCTTTTGCATCATTGCCGGGCCTCATTTTAGCAAGGATGCTTGTGTTTTCCAGGAACTCTCTCAGCACCACGGTCACCTGGGGCTTCGTTTCCTCCAGCCTTGCAGGCAGAGTGAGCATCTGTCGCAGAAGCCTTGGCTCTGTCTGGGGAGCAGCTGCCACCTGAGAAATCACTCTTTGCTCGTTCCCTGTCTCCTTTTTCTGGACTGGAGCCCTCCAGGCCTGCCAGCTGACAGCCCTTCGCTTCCCCCAGATCAGCTCCCATCCTCTGCACATCCTTGCTGTGGCAAGTATGGCCAGCTGCCCTTTTGGGTCAGCAAGAAGGCAGGTACTGCACACACACTACACGTACAAAAAACTTCAGGAAGTAGAGAATAAATTTGAGAAATGCTACTTGCCCCCCCAAAACTTCTGGAGATAGGAGCCCAGCACAAAGCCTGGCTGCACAGAAGGCTGAGCAGCCTGTCTAGAGCAGGATTTGTGGCTGTCCTTCATATTGAACTTCCTATAAGTCACTCTTTAGAAAATACGTACCCAGCAGCAAACACTGTAAGAAAATTTGTTTTAAAAATTAGCAGTTTCTAAAGCACTAATGTTTTAATGCAGTGAGAAAGGTGAGCTGGAAATGGCAGCAGTGTGGATAACAGGGCAGTGGTGTACAGAGGGAGCCCCTCTGGCCATTCTTTGCTTCTGTGCTTGAAACTTATGCAATCACCATGTATTAAAATTTCCAAAATTTTCAGCCCTGGCACTTGTGCACTGTACATCTCTGTAGCCACGCTGGCAATCCTGGTCTGAATTCCCTTAATATGGAGCCTGGGATGGGGCTGAAGCTCATGGCAGCCTCCTAGCATCCTTCACCTTAGACACAGAAGCCTGTATGGTAGAAACAGGATGACTGCAACTGCACAAAAGGGCAAACAGCCTGATGCTGCCAAAAATCACAGGAGCCCTCCCCAGATGTGGTTGTGCCAAACCTGCTGGGCTAGCTGAACGTGCTGCTGGAGATGGCTTTCCCCCGCTGCAGGGACTCTGCAGTGGGTCAGGACCTGCTCTCTCAGTGAGCACTGGTGTGCTCTTCCCAAAGCACTGGCGTGCTCTTCCCAAAGCACTGATGCCCCACGGCTGCATTTTTATGAGCTGACATTTGTCAGAAAGTTGCTGCCTGGGGTGTTGTTGCAGAGTAGAGTGCCTGGTGAAATCTTTACCCCAGAACGTCCTAATCACATGTAATCTCCTTCTGTCCTTGAAAGAGGTGCACTGAAAGAAGCCGGTATCCCATGGGCAGAAACACTTTGCCTTTCATCCCAGAGCTGGCAGCCAAAATCCCCAGCCTGCCTGGCCCTGAGGGACTGGCTCACCCTCCGTGCTCACCCCCTCTGGTCCCAGGTAACGCTCCCACTGATCATCACAGAACACTTTCTGCTTGATGCAGTGAATGCAGACAGAGAGCTGACAGTCCCTCTGGCAGCTGCCAGCTCAGAAGGTGCACAAGTAAGGTTGCCTGGGCATGTACTTTAGCTCTAAATGCCCTGTTTTTCCACAAGTTTGCGTTTTGATGAACATAATGTTCTGGGAATGAATGAGCTATCACCAAGCAACATTAACTCTGTGTTAACAAAGGGTTTTGACATTGAATTGAAGCCTGAGGACAGTGCTGGCACAAGAATGAGTTATCACAGTCTGGGCCATGGGTACAGAGGATGGAAATTAGAAGGAGCTTCCCACCTGCCAGTGCAAGGATCTGGAACAGCCTTTCAACAGCAGCAGCGAGGCCAGGAGACAACTTGTTGTGGGACTGGAAGTCTCTGAGCAAGAGGATGCAATGGAGCTGCCTGCCACAGGCCAGGAGATCTCTGCCAGTCCTCTCTTATGCAATTGCAGGACTTTTTCGTCATGACTCTGCCCTCAAAGCAGCTCAAGCCAAGCTGGGTGCCTGGGGCTCGCCTGGAAGTGGGGCTGTACGGGGCTGTGGGATGGTGTCCTGGGGATACTGCAGAGTGCTGTAGGGCTGTAATTACCCAGGGAGTGAGGATGTGCATCCTCCTGCCTCCAGCGTGCAGAGAGCTAAGCACAGAAATTGGAGGGAACAGTATGTGACAGGCAGGCCCAAGACCAATTGCTTCAGGTGATGGCTGGGTGTCTTGCAGATCTGAGGGGATTTCTGATGAGCAGCAGAGGACTCCTCCACACTGCAGCACAGGGGAGAGGGAGCCAGGCACTCAGGGGCTTAGTGCCCAGCCAGGTACTGATTATGGGCCAGGGTCCATCCATCACCCTTCTCCCAGAGTGTGCAGTCAACTCAATGAGACCACCTGGGCACAGGATGGGAAAAGGGGACAAGAGAAGGGGATGCCCCAGGAGCATCTGTCAGGGGGAAAGATGACAGCAGCTCTGCCAGGGCTGGGTGCTGCAGTGAACCAGCTGCACCTGCCTGGGAGCACCGCCTGCCTCGCTCCTCTCTGCTGCCAGCCCTGGACACCAGCAGCCCTGGGACGTGGCCCACAGCTCCAGCCACCCCTGCCTCCCGGCACCCACCTGCACTCAAGGGCCCAGCACAGAAATCCTTGCATGAAACACTTCACTGCCAGATTACAGCGGCTTGTATGAGCCAGGGATAAAACGGGAGTTATGGGAAACTCAGTGGTTGACTGTCTCTTTTCTCTTCTTTAACAGATGATTAAGGCCTTGCCAGAGTGAGGTCTACATCATTCCTCAGCGAGGAAGGTTAGGGGTTTCAAGCCTAGCTGCTGACTCATAACCAAGAAGAGGAGAAAAGGGAAAATTAGCATGAAGAATGTTGCTGAAATGGCTTGAATGTTGTTCAGAGATTAGCGTAGAAAATATATTGCTGCCTGTGTTACGGCTGGTGTGTTTAGTAGATGTTCTTAATGGAATCTGATCTTTTTAAAAACATGGAACACCTGTGTGTAGAGCATTTGCCTTATATCTGCAGATCCACTGCCAGAAGGGGCAGATTGTTAACAGTCGTCTCCAGAAAGCATCTTTAATTCCTGACGTTGTAACACCAGTGCTTTGTTCTAAGCCTAGATGCCTTTGGATACCTTGGTGAGTTGTTGAACCACTGGATGGCATGTCCTTGTCCAGAGTCTAGCCTGGCTCTGCAGGGATTAAAATTTGGTCCCCATGAGTGCATGTCTGCAGACCCTTCTGGGACATGAGTTTGGTGCTCCAGCTTCCCCATTAAATATTCAGTTTCTGGCTGCACTAACTGGCAAACTCAGCAGAGGCCTGGAACATGACCTTCATCTAAGCTGTGTCACCTCCAGTGCACGTCGCTTCTGGATCAAGGCTGAGGCAGGCGGGGGAGGCTCAGGCTGCTGCTCCTGAGATAACTGGAAGGATCAGGGGAGCTGGGTGAGTGCTCAGTCTAAACAATGGCTTCAGAGTCAGGGCTGTGATCATACTCAAATTAATTTCAAATATGCACAGTAACACAAGAAGCAATTTGCATAAGACGTCACATGGAGTTGCATACAATTTCGCATATTTAAACAAAGTACAATAAAGCACAGCTCGGGCGGGTGTGTGAAATCATTTGTGCAGTGAACCGTGCACACAAACGACGTACAATTATCACCAAAGAAGAAAACAAATGGCAGCAACCACCCAGGAGGCAAAGTGAGCTCAGAAGTTGTGAAACACCAGCTTCTTCCTTTATCCACCATCCCGATGGATGCTTGGAGTTAGGTTATCATGCACTTCTTTTCTAGCAGGCCCTTCTGGTGCAGAGGATGGTGCTCCCTGGTTCACACCACTATTCACCCCTTCCTTCCCATTTGCATCCTTGGCTTCAGCTTTGCTAAGCACTTTCTTCATGCACCATTCTTTCTGGCCTTTCCAGTGCATAGATTTCCAGGTGTGAGGGACTCTTCCCCTCACCAGGCACTGCTCCAGGACCTGCTCCAGGTGGTACTGACCTTGCCCTTTAGTGGCCAAAAGACTGGCTCTGGGAGCACAAGGGCAGACTCTGACAGCCTCATTTTTGGTGGTCTCAGTGCTCTGGTTGTTCAGAGCATAATCCCTGTGGCTTAGTTCTTGGTACCTCTGTAGGTCACATGGAGTGGACTCCATCTCAGCTCCTGGAAAATGATGGCCAGACAATTAACATAGATAAGGAAGCAAGAAAAGGGAACAGCATTCCTTAGGTGGGAATGTATCGTCCTTTGGAGCAAACATCAGAGGGCTGAGACCTTTAAACCTGCAAAAGGGACTTTCAGCCCCAACCTACATTTTGTGACAGTCCTGCATCTCTCACACATGGGTTTGGTCAGCACTGTAGCAGTGAGGCTGAGCTCTGAGGGCTGACCCATGAGCATGTGCTTTCCCTTCCCTTCCCTCCCCAGGAGGCAGGGGAGGATTCAACTGCTGCTCCTGAAACAGCTGGAAGGATCAGGAGAGCTGGATAAGTGCTCAGGCTAAATTGGGACTTCAGTGTTGGCAGCACCCTGGTCCCCATGAGATCCCAGAGCCCTGCTTCACCCACATTGTCTTCATTTACCCAGCGCTTCCAATGCCCCCAGCTCTCAATTTCTATTCTGATCCTTGCCTTTGACCCTACTTCTCCTTCCAGCCCCATCATTAAATCCTAGCCACAATTTCCGTTTCTGCCCACTCTCTCCTCACCCTGCCTTTTCCTGTCCTCCTTCATATCCCTGCTCCCTCATACCTCTCTTTAGGCCTTTGCTTGACAGCCTCAGCTCCCTATATTTTAGTTAGGCAATTGTTCCTCTCTGCAGGACTGCCTGAGTATGAACAAAGAACTGTCACCAAAACCCTGGAAGAGGCAGTGTTATGCTTAGTCACCCTTTTGTCCCAGCTCTCCTCTAACTTGCAGGTACCAGGGGAAAATCTGTCTCTTCCCCATATCCTGCACTCAGAATTACTGCACTGCATAGGGAGCTACAAGTAAGCTGGCCAATGTGGGTAGATACAAGAAACCCACATTTATCCAGGACAGTATTTTTGGTCTTCAGTTTTGTCATGGAGACCCTGATGCTGGATATAAGAGAAATCTCATTATAAAGGAACCTGCTAGGGTTCCTGCTGTGTATCCAGCCAACGCAGGCTCCACAGAGTGTTGGATCTCATCTGTGTGATGTTTGTGTGATTTCTGTAATATGTCACATAAGAAAAGAATTGGCAAAGCCGAAAAGTGGCATGGGAGAGAAACCACTTTGGGCTTAGATAACTCATCCTGGTATTGCCAAATGTGTCTGAATCCACATAATAAGACTGGCACAAACATCCACTGTAGGTGTATCATTCATGTTTTGGTTAATGAACTCATTCAGGCAAAACTGTGTCCTAACCTGGCTAGATTGCCTCCCCTGACACTAGCAGAGGACACCCACCACTGACAGCCCCTTGGTTTGGGAAGAGCTCTGAAAGCTTCTGCAGTCTGTGTCACTTTACCAAGGCTTAGGGAGCACCTGAGAGAATCACGATGCCTGTGATTCTGGTGCATCCTTTCATAGGCAAACTAACAAGGAAACCAACTGGCTCCCTAGCCAGGCCAGGCTGTAACTCAGATTTGACCAGTGCATGCTGTAGGCATCACACCATGCTCCTCTGGTAGAAAACAAGTCACCCCAGGCTTGTTTACTTGCTTGTTTGTTGAACCCTTGTGGTATGTCCAGCTGTCGACAAAGTCTGAGCTTCAAACTAGACTGGCTGCCCTAGAGCATCTGCTCTCCTGCCACTGGAGCGCTAACTAGGAGCGCAGAGAAGCAGGACAGGGCCCTGGAGCAGGAACTGGCATTTGCTTCCCTGCCAGATCCCTCGTGAGGATTGATCTGAGGCTGAAGATGGTTTTGCTTGCATTCTGGTCACTCCCAGAGAAAGCTGGGCTTTGGATCAATGTGGAATGCGTCACTGAATGGCCTATTATTCACTGAGTGCAATGTGCACTCGGAGACACAGCAGCCCTCAATAAAGATTCAATTCTGCCTCTAAGGATCAAAGCAGGAATGAACCAAGGGAACTACTCAACTCTTTTACATGATGCTGAAATGAGAGCTTGCTTGTTTCAGGGCGACTCTTTATGGCAGTTTCAAGTTGTGCATTTCTCCTAATTAAATGGCCATCCACACAGCCAGGTCCCTTTAGTAGATGCAGAGCTACCTGTGATTGAAGCTCTCCATTCCCCCTGCCCAAAGGCTTACACTTGAGTTAGCACAGCTTGTCCACGCTGCCATGCCCACTCCACACCCTCCTGGAGGAGCACAAGGATGCCCACAGCCCCACAGGTGTTTTCCCACCACTCCCCTCATGCCCACACAATGTTGGGATGGCTCTCTCACAAGGTGCATTGCAAAGGAACACTAAGGAATGACATCCAGCAGCACAGGCCTGGAGAGGAGGGCAGAGCCAGAGCACATGGGGTCCTAACTTCCAGCCACAACTCTGGGGAAGGTCCTCGAGCAGGGGAGGTAAGCAAGTGTTGTTGGTTGCTGCCACATCCCTGCAATACAGACTCTTCCAGCTGACAGTTGTCTGATTTTTTTTTCCCATAATGGGATAATTTATAGCAGGTTATAGAAGGCATTCAGCTGGAGGGAATCCCAGACTTTGGAGATGGTTTCAAAATGTTTTTCTGAACTACTCTCTTTCCCAGGAAATCATAGCAGTCAGCAACACCTCATGCTTGGTTTTTGGCAACTCATTAGGGTGATTTTTATGTGTCTTGAAGTCATTGTACAGGTTTTGTATGTTCTTTGATTAAAATACTGCATTCATTCCTCCCATCTCTGCTGTCCTCATTCAGCATGTAACTCCCAGTGCTAGCTCCCTGCTGGAGAACAGGATGTGGGGGAGATGCTAGGGAAGGAGGTAAGGCTGCAGAGAGGAAAGGAATGGAAATACTGGAAAGGGAGTCAGAGCTGGGACCAAACTGGAAGGGTGGGAAGTCATGGTGGAGGAGTCCATGGACAGGTGGATAGGAGTGATGTAGTGGGGAGAGGTGATGGGAGGGGACCAGACCAGGGAGTCAGTGTTTCAGGAAGCCAGAAGAATATGGGGCAGCTTGAGTCAGAGAGTGAGTCCTGGTGAAAAAGGGAATGTTTGGCTGAGTGCCTGCAGCCCCAGCCTGTGCAGAGAGGGCACCAGAGGAAAAGCATCTGATGACAGAGAGAAGTCAGCAGGAAGGACTGAAGCTCCGGCTGGAAGCAGATGAGGTTTGTGCAAAACATCTCACTGCACCAATGAGTACATGAGTGCAATTTCAGCACGATCAGAACCTATCCCCACCTCTGTCGAGTCTCTCCAGCTTGCCCAGCCCCAAAGCTGTTGACTGGAGAGGATCTTTCACCAGAAGCAACAGGGTGAAAAGCTCTGCCCTCCCACACTCAGCACAGGGGCAGAAGAGGGGCTGTGTGTGCCTGCACCCCAGGACAGCCACCGCAGGAGTGTGTCTGCTCTCTGATGGGCCTGGGGCCACCACCAACCCATAGAGATCCCGTCCAGGGCACAGGGTGCCATATGGAGGGGCCTGGCCGTGCAGCAGGAAGGGTCTTTCCAGTGGGTAGAAACCCCAGAGTCCGAGGCCAGTTCTCATCTGCGAAGCCTGCTCCTTCCTCCAACAGTAAAGCAGAGGATCAAGGACACCTCCAGTGCCCAAAGGACTCAGAGAGGACCGAGGGAGCAGGGGCTGGGAACCATCCCCATCCTCAGCAGTCTTCAGCCATTGCCAGGGAGCAGCCCTTTGGAGTGGCCGTCAAGCCTGGTGTGCCCCAGCCCCGATTGCCGCTGGGCTTGCGGAGTGGAGGAGTTGCAGGAGACAAGGATGCTTAATTACAGAGCAGCCCTGGAAACCAGCAACAGCAGCAGCACAGTGGCCAGGAGGGGAGGCAGCAGGGCTGTAAATAGAAATTGCGGAGGCAGCCGCGGGGAACAGAGTGAGGGAGGCTTCTGCGCCTGCAGCGCTGCATGTCCCTCCCTTCCCCTCGGCTTCTGTCACCTCTCCCGGACACCCTGGCTCCCAGCGGGACAAGCAGCCCTGGGCATGCCTGGGAGGCAGCAGCTCCAGAGGCAGGACAGCTGCTTTGGGTGGAGATGTGCGTGAAGAAGGGCTCCTCCTCCGCCAGGCACCACCTCCCATGGAAGTGCATGAGAGCGGTCAAAGCGCCCCTTCAGTCGGCAAATAGACCGAGGCAAGATGGACACGGGACATCTACACCCTCTACACCCAAGAAGAGAATGTGGGATGCCAGCAGTCTGAGCCCCCATCCCGATGGGGTCTGCCCGGGGTGCACCACTCGTCCCACCCTGACTTTTCCAGTGTGGCACCTTCCACGGATGCAAGGGGTCTGCTTTCAATATTTTGCAAAGTTTTATTTAAAAATGTTGAAACTAACATCCCACAAGATTCGAATATTTCACCACAAGGAGAAGAGAAATCCTACAAAAATATATATCACAGCGCACAAGGGCAGGGGAAGGGGAAGAGCGAGACTGAGCAGGGGAGCAGGGAGGATGGAAGGATGGAAGCCATGGCAGAACGAGACCGAGTGGCAAAGGGAGAACAAGAGAGGAGTAGGGAAAGAGAAACAGTAGGATGGGAGAGAGAACCAGGAGGGAGACTGTGGTACAGGACAAGAGTGGGAAGAGGGAAAACAGTGGGAGAGGGAAAACAACAGGAAAAGAGGAGTAGAGAGCCAGCAGGTGGTGAAGGAAGGGGACCTCTCTCTATGGTCCTGCCAGGTAGGGCCAGGACAACAGTGGGACATTAGCAGGGATGCAGCTGGGGAGCTGGAGTTTGACCCAGGACTTTTGTGCTGCAGGTCTCAGCTCTAAGGTTGTGCCACAGATGTGGTTTGTCAGAGTGAAAAACAAAACAGTTTAATTCAGAACAGTCTCAAGGTGGTCCTGTTTGAGAACTTGCAGGGAATGAACAAACCACTCCTTTCCAAGCATTTTTCTTCATCAGGAAGTGGAGTGGGAAATGAAGGGACCAGATTTGCAAGGGCACTTGGGTGCCATTGAGGAAGAGGTAGATAGCCCTCTCTGAATTTTGGGATATTTGGCTGGATGTTAGCCCCGGGAAACTGGACTGGAGGAGAGGTGTGGAAACACACACCGGAGGTCTGCTCCCTGCCTACCAATTGCAACCAAGCAGATGGGAAAGCCCAAGCAGGATTTGGCCTGTGGTCATGCCACTCTCTTGGGTAAAGAGAAGGAGACTCCAGTTCCTGCTTTGAAGCAGGAACTTCCCTCCTTTCCACCGTACTCACAGAGAGACCACCCTTGTGTTCAAAAAGTCAGGGTTCTCTAGGAGCTCAGCAGAGACACAGTCACTTCATCTCACCTTGACCCATTTAATAGCATAGAAATGTTGGGCAAAATTATCCCAAGGTTATGAACACTTCCAGTTGGTTTCCCTGCACACTTTTCTCTCTAATGGAAAGAAAAAATTTTCTGTTTCTAATGGAAAGAAAAAAAATAAATCTTTCTCCTCCATTCATCTAGAAGACAGGGGAACCTGATGGGCTGTAACTAAGAAGGTGCTGTCCTCTGCCCTGGCTTAATGCTGTCAGCCCTTCCATGTGCACATCCTACAAAATATTACCCTGGGCCAGGGTAAAGACCTCAGGCATGCTCTGGCTCCAGTCTGTGTAGGGGAAGATGGTTTATAAGGCTCCAGTCATGGAGAAAACAGATCCAGTGAGATTTTTTATTAACTGGAAGAAGCTTGTGTGTCCACATGTGTTCTGAGTGTTTTGTTCCAGGGACAAAGCATAGCAATGAATGTTTGGGCAGAACAATGAAGTTGTTTCCCTGTATCTAACCTGTTTTGTGTGAGAAATTGAATGACTATCATAAAAATGTATTTGGCTAGGAAAATTGTTCTTAGAAAAGATGTTCATTATACCCAAGCCTCTGTTGTAAGAGTTTTCTCTACACAGCTTCACCAGCTTTCCCCTTACCACAGTATCCATGAAAGGTTTCTCTCCTTGGAGATACTTTTACCAAAACCAGAGACATAATAGGGGGAGGAAAAAACCCCAAACCGCCGAAATCTGTTCTGTTTGCAGAATTTACAAAAGCCTTCCCAGGAGAGTGCAGGGCTTCCCCACATCAGGTGTTGGAAAATATTTTCACCGTGCCTCCTGTGGTCCCCTGCCACTTTCTTACAAACCTTCTCTCCATGCAGCATGTGGAAAGAGAAACTCCAAGGACAGCCATTGAAGTGGAAGAGTCTAAACTCTGGCCTTGTTTCAACAAATGCTGTTGATCAAAGAACAATCTAATTAATCCGGTCTGGAAAGTTACTCCAACCAGTCCAAGGTATTGCAAATTGCCAGCAATCAGCAGTGCAGCCTCCTGCAGATGTCCTTCCCCAGCAGGGACGTGCCAGGGAGAGGGGGAACAGGGGCAGCAATGAATGGGGCAGCAAGCAGGAACTGCCACCTGGTCCTTCCATGTTCGTCTGCAGCTTAAAAGTCCACCAAGGCCTTGCATGGATCCCGAATAAGAACAGGCTCAGTAACAGATCGATCTACGGTAAAGCACTAATATCCCCTGCTGTAAGCACAGAATCAGCCTGTGCTTAGACTAGAGATCTCCAGAGTCCTTTTCCACCTACATCTTTCAGCCACTCTGTGCTTTTAATAAGCCAGTAATTTTATTTGACCTGTCATTTTCTCCAAATCTCTACTGTTTTTGGGAAGCTTATTGTAATTTACACTCTGATTTAAATGCCCTTCACAGTGAGTCAGATGGGACCCGAGAACACCTAATGGTTCAGCTGGGTAAACGGGCAGACCAGGCCTCTTATGAAATTCCCTGTGCTTTGTCCTCTAAAGAACAGGCTTTTTATGCAGAGATAAAGGATGAAAGGCCGCTTCCCTCTCTCCAAGATTACTTTTGTCAGAGACCTTGTACGGTGCATTAGGGCCTTCAGACTGTGGGGGATTTTTCTGCCTCTGGCCACATCAGTCCAGCAGCTAAAGGTGTTTGTACACTGCAGGGGCAACCTTATCTAAATGTGCATCATTTCACCTCAGTGGTTGTCAGTGTGGGGTAATTTAATTAATTTGAAGTTGTCCATAAAAGCTATTGTCAGTAAGCTGAAATTTGCCATCTCGCATGTCCTCAAAGTGACACCCAAACTTCCATGCCTAGGAAGAGGTGGAGGTGGAGATGCATGGATCTTGCTCACGGAGGTGACAGTGTGGCTGCCAGACCCACAGGCCACCACAGCCCTGAAGGACATGCGCAGGCAACCAATTTGGACAGATTACTTGTGCCATTGCTTTCAGTTTCTAACCAGCTGGGGAACTGAATGAAGCTTCATCTGGGAGCCCAGATACCCCTCTCTCATGCCCTTGGTGAGCACTGCCTTGTGGGTTTCCAGTCACCTTGCACTCCAGGAAAGACCTACCAGCGGTACATGGCAACCCTTCCAGTGTTCCCAAGATCAACTCTAAACTGCTCTTGGTCATCCCACATGCAGAGTCTGGTGCCTTGTTGCAAGTTCCTCATGCCCAGCAATGTCTGCATTCCAGGCTTTAGCTGTGTGCAGGACACTTGCTAAGAAACATGGTGAGCAGAGTGCTTCACCTCGGATTTTCTGGAAAGCATCATCACAGACTGGTGTTACTCAGAAAAGCCTTGCTGAAGGAGGCTGAAGGGGTGGAGAGGGACAGCAAGGAGGTTTCCAAAGATCAAAACATTTGGAAAGCTAAAGGAATAATTTCCAACTTTAACTGGCAAGAGAAGTGGCATGGGGGTGGGAACTGAGGGGAAAAAACTGTGGACGGAGAGAGGAAGAAAGATACAAGCTGAAGAGAAAAAACCCCAAAGGACTGTTAGGCAGAAAGAAACTGGAAAAATGTGAATATCTTCCATCTAAGGGGAAGATAACGTTTTCTTCAAGGAAATGGATTGTTGAGAGGGCCCAGGTGCTCTGTGAGCCTCTTCTGCCCAAACTTCACCCACCATTGGGACTCTCAGGAGGGCCAAGGTCTCAGGAACAGACGAAGTTGCCACCATCTGAGTCACCTGGCGGGCAATCCTGCAGCCACTGAACTCCAGACGTTCACTGCAAAGCACACGACATGGGAAGGGACACACGGAGGGTGAGGGCCCACGGGGACAGGGGTACGCCTTTCCACCTTGCCTACCCCCGATGTCAGGCATGCACTGGTGAGAGAGTCATGGAGATCCAAGTGTGTCTGTGCACATATGCTAGAAGAGGGGCTGGGGAGGTCAAGATTTCACACCACCACCAGCTGTCTTCCCTCCCACCATTCTGCTCTCTCGTCACCCTGTCCTGCGTGGGCAGGGCGGGTCCCCAGCCTTCCCCCAGCAGGAGGCTAAGGAGGCCCAGCTCGTCCATTTGCCCAGGCACATCCCAGTGGGGTTAGTTAATAAAGGTGGTGGTGGTGGGCCGTGGCACAAGGAGGTTGCTTTTTTTCCTGGGGTAGCAGAGGCGGGGAGAGTCCGCGCTCGCCAGTGGTGACAGGAGGGTGGGGGAGCCAGCTCAGCCTCTCCTGCGAGTGTCACAGATTCACCAGTGGGATTCTGGGGAAAGAGGGAATTGGAAATTAGCCAGCGTTTAAACTGCCCAAGCCCTCCACTCCCACTCACCAACACCACCTTTGCCCTGCCTCGGTGTGCCTGTCCCCCAGTCCCCTGCCAGCCCCTCTTGCCCTAGCTCACTGGCCACTCACCGGTTGAGCTGGAATGCTGCGTTCTTCCCGTGGCCACCCAGTTTCTCTGCACCCTCCTGGCCCTGCCTGGACTCCTCCGCCTCAGGTGTGGGGGTCAGGGGGTCGCCGTAGGGCCCCAGGATGCTGACGGTGGTGGGGGAGAGGTCTGTGAGGGGCTGCTGGCTCTCTTGCTGCCTCCCACTGCTCTGCTGCCCCGAGTGACGCCGGCGTTTCTGATTTCGGTCCCAGCTTTGGAGAGAGCAAGGGGTGAGGTAAAGAGACAAGCCCAGCCCTTGATGACAGAGAGGTTTGGGAGATGGAACCCACTACACTCAGCATTAGAACCCAGCGTGGCCGAGTGCCAAACCTTGCAAGGAATTGCAGCACAAGATCTGCAACCCTGGGACAAATGGGTCCCAAGCCCACAGTCTTCCTGTAGACACCGGCCCAGAGAGCCTTCACTGGCCCAAACCCCACTCACCAGAACTTGAATATGATTCCAGTGGCAACCAGGACAATGATTATGGAGATGGTGATGGTGACGTACAGCTGGGGGTCCACACCTGCGAGACAGAGGAGTGCGGCTTGTGATGGCCACTCCCTCCGGTCCCCAGAGAGCACAGGGCAAGGGGAGATCCCTGAACTCCCAGAGTTCTGCAGAAGGAGCTGCTCCTGCAGGGGATGGGGGGTGAAAGAAGCAGAGTGCAGATTTACCTTCTCCCCGGGGCCCGAACAAGAAGGGCCGCAGGGTGGCTGGGGTCTCACGCAGGTTGAGCCCCGCGTTGTGCAGCAGCGAGTGGGAGTTGGGCTGCGCCGTCGCCATCCCGTGCGGCGAGACAAAGGTGTATCCCAGCGGCGGGAAGCCCGGGTTGGCTGAGTTTGTGTCCCCTCCATCCTCATCCGACACCGTGGGACCCCACACGATGGCCCAGGGGTACTGGGAGGAGGGCATGCCATCCTCGAAGCCCGAGGGCGTGGCGGGCCGGGCCCCCGCGGCCTGGCGCCTCAGCCGCACCACGTGCCGCAGCTCTGCTCCCCGCACGGGCAGGGCACGCTGGCGCGGCGCGGCCGAGCGGGAATCCGAGCGGGAATCCCGCTCCGGCTGTGAGGTCCTTTCCCAGATGCAAATGGACCGTGGGGCCGAGGGGCTCCGGCGGGTGCAAAGAGGCCGAGGAGCTGCAGGGCCCCGCGAGCGAAGAGACCATGTGCCAGGAGGAGGGACGGCCAAGACGACGAGCAGGAGATGCCACAGCTGCAGGGAGTGGATGCGGGAGAGGAGTGGAGGCATCCTGCTGTGGGGTGGGGGGAACAAGAAGAGAGCCTGATCTAAATGTTCCTCCTTTGAAAGGCCAAGCAGCCGGGAGCAGCCCACCACCCACACTCCTGTTTTCTTTGCGCCTCACCTGCCAGTGTGGGAAGCTGTGAACCTACCAGGCACTGGGCTCCATCTCAGATGCAACAGTGTCTTTGCTCAGTCAGGATCTTGTCTCATCTTCTTCACTGGGAACCAAAAGGGAGGGGTGTCAGTGCCCCCTCACGCAGTGGTGACGGCTCTCTCCTTGCAGGCAGCGTGTGCCACCCCAGGTGAGCTCCCGGCCCCGGCTGGCAGGATAAGGGGAGCCCATGCACACACGTGCACCCTCTCCTGCTCCCATGCCCCCCATGCACGGAGGTGCATCGTCCCCACCCCCATGCCAAGTCCCCCCAGAAACACATGCCTTAGCATATGCTCACAAAAGCAAGGAGCGATCTCTGGAGCACACGTGCCCAGGCACATGTGCAGCTTCCTCAGGGACTCTCCCGTCTTAGGGCCGAGAGGGGGATTCAGCATCTTTGTTTGCTTATCGCTGGAACAAGTTGGAATCTTAATTCCTGTGTTTATTTATAGTGTGGAGTGTGTAATCCATTTATTAAAAAAGAGCCTCTTCATTGTGTGCCAGAGCGAGGGAGCGAAAGGGGAAACATGAGAGTGGTAAAGCAAGACGACTGAGAAAGAGTGAATCAGCGAGAAAAAGTCCAGCCTCACTAAAGAATTTAAGAGAAAAAATATGCCTATCAAATATTTAGTATTTACTTTCCTCTTAGCTAACATGAAATTACCTTCCCACACTCTTAATGTCCTCTGCACTGTCCCATCCCTCCATTTCTCCTCTATTCCTCCCTTTTCTCTCCCACCTCCCATGGCTGAGCAACAAAAGCACACAGTGAGGTCAGGTCCTCTCAGCGGGATTTCTGCCCTGGATGCTCAGCACCCTCCAGCATCAGCCCGGTGGCAGCGTGCCTGCCCTTCCTGCTGCCTGCCCCTTCCCTTGGCCGGCCCTTCCCGGGGAGCTCTTATGTGCCTGACCCCAGATTCTCTCCGCAATCGCATGCACAGGACAAAGAAAAAAAAAAAATCATGCGAGATGTTCAGCCTGCTCCTTCATCGTGAAGAGGAAGGCATGAATGCCGACAGCCCACGGTCATGCCCTCCTGTGGCTGCCGGGATGGAGAAACAGGCATGCTTGGCTGAGGGAGTCAATGCGGAGGCCAACCCTGTCCCTCCAGCCCTGAGCCAGCCGTGCTGCACCTCCCGGCTTCCAGGGGGTTACTGCCATCCGCCCCTGCTCACCCCATGCCCTGAACAAAAACTGCAGCCCCTCCTGCATGGGAGGCTTCGTCTTCCTGAGGGGAGAACCCAGGGCTTGCTGTGATGTGCACCTGAGAAGAGGGGCCAGGAGGAAGGGCACCCAAGACTAAGTAGCTGTCTAGCTCCTGCTGCATTAACCGGGGATATTTTTAGTTTCCTTCTGTTAAATATTTAAACAAAGTTCACAGAAAAAAAAAAAAAGAATTGTTGGCTAATATGCCCTGCCCCTCCCTCTGGGGCAAGATCAGTCTCTGGAGGGATCCTGAGATGAAGATGAGGAGAAAAGAGCAGCTATTCTCAGCATTTCTTTGTTCTTTGCTCCTGAACCTCTAAGCCTTGGAGAGGACTCAGTATTAAAATGCAGCTCTGCAGAGAGGCAGCAGAATGGAGCAAGTTTCTTCTGAACCCAGATACTGGCGAGATCTTGGCCATCTGGATTATGATCACGATGCCGTGGAAGATCATGTCTGGCAACAGAAATCCATGACAGAATTTATTTTGGACCTTGAAAGGGAGGGAATTCCAAGCATGGAGGACCTCCTTGTGTGAATCCCCAGGCTGGAAGGCACACAAGTTGCACGAGAGGTTTGAAGGTGGCTTGGAATGCCTGGGGCCATGCCTGGGACTCACCACAGGACAGCAGTTCCCTGGGATGAAGAGCCTGCTCTGCTTGTGGCCCAGCTCAAGTCTTTGGGGGCAGGGGCTGTTTTGCATCGGGAAGCAGGAGATGTGGGGCTGGACAGTGCCATCCCAGCAGGGATGACCTTCTCCAGGTGCAGGCAGACCTCAGTGCCAGTCCCGCAGGGAAGTGTGGCACAGTAGTGGTGCACATGTAACCTCTGGCACTCCTCCTGACAGCGACGGCTCTACCCTCAGAAATGTGCCTGGGGGTAGGAATTCTGGGGTCCCTGTGCTCTCCTCGCTTGTTGGGAGATCTCATAATGGAGACATCGCCATTCTTCTAAGCTGAGATTGAGAGCTCCAGCAATGACACCCAGTCTATGGACTTCCAGGGTTGAAAACTTGGGAATAAGACACCCTACAGAGCCAAATCCTGGACGGCTTTCACACACGGTTGTCTAAATGTCAGGCCTATGGAGCAGATAACGTATGGAATGAGCTGAGGAGGGGTGAGCCCCAGCACTGACCGCCTCATGTGCACGTGATGCCGAGTAGGGGACAGCCCACACATGGGGGTGCAAGCCTCAGACTGGAGACACTGCTGTGCATGGGTTCTGCTGCCTGGAGTGAAGAGCTGGTGATTCCCGATGCCCCCACCCCAAAGGTGTCTCCAGATGAGTGCAGGAATGCTGCAAAGTTGGTTGGTCTTCGTCCACACATTCTGATTTGCTGATGAGATCGTGGCCAAAGACTAGGAGTGTGTCCTGCACTGGCACACCCAGGACTGATTGTGGAGGAGCTGGGAGCAGGACAGAGGTGTCTCCCATGGCATGGAGGGTGTGGGAGCAAAGGAATGTTTCAGGTGAAAACACCAAGCAATTCAGGCTGTATTCCAGCGTGCTTGGAGCATTTATGTTTGAAATGGAGCATGGATGTCCCCGTGGATTATTGACTAAACAGCAGACAAAGCATGTCTGGGGCATTCTGCGGTCAGCCACCGGCAGCAGGATTGTGTCCTGGGCACCGACCCTGCTGTGTTGGAGGGCAAGAGTAGCACATGCCCTTTGTTCAGCTCTGGATGCAGCTCCCAGTGTGGATCCTGAATAAACTGCTAGACCTTCAGAGCAGAGGACGGGATGCCAATGCTCTCACTACCTGTGAGTGTAAATCCCACCTTATACCATTCAAGAAGCCTTTGTGTGCCGGAGCAGAGATTTCTGCACGCTACCTCATGGCAAGGCTCTTGCTTTCATATGTGTTTCCCAGGTCTAATGGCAATAAAACTGGACAGGGCTGCTCCCAGAGTCTGAACAGGAAACCTGTATACTTTCACTCTAGGTACAGAGCCTTCATCTCAGCGTTCTGGCCCTGTGATGCACAGATGACAGAGTGTGAATGACAAAGCTATTTCCCCGGGGCACTTCACTGAGCTCAGTTTGTGAATCTTGGTGCTTGAAAGCAGTGAGTAAGAATTACACTGTTCTTTGCTGCTGCATATGGACCCCACCATCACTCCAGACTGGGGCTAATCTGTTAGGAGCTGCTCTCATGCATTTGCAGGATGGAAGCATGAATCCTGCTGCTGTTCCCCACACCCATCTGTGCTTCCTCCCTCTTTGTAAGTCTCCTGCAGCATGGACCTGCCGCTGCTGGGACATGAGAGAGCAGATCACAATAGCCATGCCCCAAAGCATACATAGCAGTTCAGTAAATTCCCAGAGGGGCTGGGAATTTACATCCTACCTAATGGCTAGGAGCAGAGCCTGCTGCACTCCTGCTCAAACCAGGGAGCTCGGAATAAACCCTGAATGTGACACCCTGGGCTCTGGAGTTCAGATACTACTGTGCCCCAGGAAAGCCCTAGGATTCGCTTACTCCTTCTCTGTGTTCAGGATTCTCGTGTACCTTAGTGCCATAGATAAATCCTATCCAAATAAAAAAGGCATCACAGGAATAAAAGAACCAAGGTGCCAGCCGTGTGCTGTAGCTCCCTCACATCAAGTGCAATCTGTAACCTTCTGTTACAAAATGCTGAAGTTTGACAAATTCAAATGAGGAACAATACTATTAATAAAGAGGGTCACACTCCAGCACAATTCACCTAGGCAGGTGGTGTGTTCCCTACTGCCTGCAGCCTTTGCCTGGCTGTATTCCTAAAAGAGATGCTACAGTTCAATCAGAAGTTATGGGCTTGGCGCAGGAAATTAAATTGGTGAAATTCTCTGGCCTGTGCTCTGCTGTAGGTCAGTCTCGATGATCAAAATGGTCCCTCTGGCCTTAAAATCTGAGAATCTCACAGCTTTCTCAATGCCTAGCCGAGATCAGCTCTGACTGGAGAGCAGTTGGATGAAGCCAAGCGCACACAAGCCGCGTTAGTGAGGAGCGGGTAGAGGCTCTTTCCATCCGGGGATGGGAAAAGAGTTGCACCCGATTCTGTCTGGCTCAACTGGCAGATGATGATCTATCTGTATTTTTGTAACATCTAGAGCTTGACTGCTGTGATACTGTGCCTCTAGGAATGAAGCTGTCTGCTCTCAGAGTGCTCCAGCTAGTTCAGAATGCAGCAGTCTGTTTGCTCGGCAACTCAAGCTGCTGGGAATGCATCACCGTGCCCCTCTGCACCCCACATCGCCTCGCCTTTGAGCACAGAGTCCGGTTCAAGGTCTCCAAACCAGCATTCAAAGCCCAGCATGGGACAGGCCCCAGTGACCTAAGCAATCAATCACCTCTCCTTATGCAGCGATGACCTCACATGACGGATATATTCCACTGGAACAATGAAATTGCCAACCAGTTTGGGGAGAGGGGGAAGGGATGGAAGAAGGGTAAAGAGGCTCATGACCCTGAAAAATGGAACATTCACAAGAGCTGGGCCAAGATTATGAAACTTACTGCTGGCTGAAATAACGCTCACCATTAGCAACCCCGCAGCACCGAGAGCTTCATGCAAATCCTTGCTTCGCCCAGCTCCCCCACTGCAACGATTCCACTCAAAATAGTGATGAAAAAATCAAAACAAACCTGAGGAGGACCCAGCCCTCCTTACAGAGAAGGAATGCTAGGTTGGCTGTCATTTTTTAATCTCCCGGCCAGCACTAAGGGCTGTGGTGACAGCTACTGATACGAGATTGTGATCTGGGACCACGGAACCTAGCAGCTCTCTCCAAGCACTGAGCAGAGCGAGTTCAGGCACTGGCAGCAAGACCCCCCAACACTGCGTGATGCCCTGGGCATCACCACACCTGTATTTTTCTCAGTGGCCACGAACACCTCGGAGTTCATGGTCCAAGAGGCAGAGATGCAGTCATTACTGGTGTGGCAGCAGGAGGCACGAACCCCGGTGTTGGTGAAAAGAGGTTATGTATATGCTCTGCTGTATTTGGCTGGGTGGGGACAGGGAAGGGGAGGAATCCCAGAGCAGATGACCCAGGGAGACAATTCTGCTGCACTCAGAGGAGTTTTGGCAGCTGGGACTGTGAATCCGAATGCTGGTACCCTGGTGTGGAGATGCCAAGCCCATCCAGGGAAAGAGTTCCCGCTATGCGTGGGGCTGGGGGCAGCACCTCCCAGAGCTGGCTGAATTTGGGGGCTGGCAGCTGGAATGCAGTGGCTACGTCAGGCTGCTCTACCTGGTGCCTGAGGCTGAGAGGGTTGGTGGCAGCACCCAGAAGGATCCAGCAGGATCCCAGAGGGGCTGACACTGCTCGCCCTGAGTCAGTGCAGGTCCTGCAGCGTTCAGTGACTTGCCGATAGGAATTCCCGTGCCAGGCTGCCAGGGTGAGCACTTAGGGGCTGGGTATGACGATCCTAGGCTGGGGCAGAATGCAGGGCTGGAAGGGTGATGCTGCATTTGGATGTTTGCATAGCAAGGGAATGGGCGTGTGAAGCCCATCAATGGTCCTCTGAGCTTAAGTCTCCCTGCATTTGGGAACTGTGAGTGTGGCCCCATTCCAAGCAGCACTCTAGGATGCCGGTCCCCTGCCATCTAGTGCCTGCCTGCAATACATGTCATGAGTCTGACAATCTTCTGCCTCCCAGTTTCCTACTGTTCCCGGGCATCCAAGTGCTCCAAGTGCTGAGTCTCCACATCTGAATTGCTCTCTCTTGCGTGGTGCACCCTTGGCCAGGCAGGAGGTGGGATTGACCCCTCTGTTTCCTTTCTCCAGCTGCGCCAATTTGGCTGAAGTCGCCTTCCTCAGCGCAGGCTCCAGTGCTCCAGCACAACAGGTCTGTGATGGAGCCCAGAGCTGGAGGGTAAGAGGCAGCGATCCCTCGGCTGTGCCCCCTCCCTCCCGGCACCGCAGGCATCCCCTGCCCCCGACTAAAAGAGGAGGAAAAGGAAGGGGGAGGAAGGAGACAGCAGGCTGGAAGGAGACAGAGCACCTAGATCGGGAAAGGGAAAAGAAAAAGGGGGAGAAAGGACACAGGGAAGGAGACGGGGAGAGATGACTTGGAGACGGGCATGCAGCCCCCCTCCCCCGCGCCCCTGCAGCCCCGTCCCCACTCTGTCCCCCAAGCCCGGGCCGAGAGGATGAACTTACCTTGCGGGGAGACGAGTGGGGCGCAGCCGGGGCGGCGGAGCACAGGGCTGGGGGAGCACAGCTGCTGCTGCCCGTGCTTCTCATGGCCAGGACGAAGGAAGGAGAGGAGGAGGAGGAGGAGGAGGAAGAGGAGGAGGAAGGTTTGCTGAGGCTGAGCCTTGGCTGAGGGAGAGGGAGCGAGAGATGCCTTGAAATAAACAGCTGCCGAGGACTGGTCCAGCCCCTCTTTCTCTCTCTCTGTCTCTGTCTCTCTCGCTCGCTGCCTCCCGTTAACCCCATGGCTGCTGGCACGGGCGCGCCCGGCACCGTGGCCCCGCTGCAGCCCGCGGGGGGCGCCGGGGCGGCCNGGCTCCTCCCGCTCCCTGCCCGCCCCGCCGCGCTCCCGCAGCCCCGCGCCCGCCGGACCTGCCCCCCGCCGCCTCCCGCCGCTGACCGCACGGCTCGGCTCGGCTCGGCTCGGCTCCGCTCCGCTCCCCCGTCTCGTCGGTTATTTCGGGATCTTCACAGGAAGCGATTAGGTTGCCATGGAGAGAGGTGTCTCCAAGGGACCCGTCGCTCCAGCTCGCTCCGGCGAATGCCACCCCCGGACCGGTCCGTCCTTGGGGGCGGAGGCCCCCCGGGATCCCCCTCCCCCGGGCCGCCCCCCGGGGCTCATCCCCGCCGCCCCTCGCCTTTCCGCCCCGCAGCAGTGCCCTCGGGGAGATGCCACCCCTCGGTCCCGCCCCCCGTCCCCCGTCCCCGCATCCATCATCCCCGGGCTTCGGGCCCCCGGGCCCCGTGGCAGCTGCGGGACCGGGCGGGGGAGGGCAGACGGACGGGTGGCCCCGGCGAGGCGCATCCCCGGCGGGGCAGGCGGCGGGGTTCGGTCGAGCCTCACTGGCAGAGCCCCTGGGACACATGGGGGAGGTAGGAGCGATGGGGAAGGGAGGGAGGAGGGGGATCCTTCCAAGGTGTGTTTTACCCGTTGAGGGATCGCCCAGCTCTTTTGAGCGCGTCCTCAAGCGCGTTTCTGTCAGGGATCGATGGGATGCGTCTGGAAATGGTAGGGATGTGACAGCAAAATTAAAGAAAGAAGCTGATGTGCCTTTGAGGGGCCGAGTGTTTCACAGGGAACATCTCCCTCCACCATCAAGAACCAAACAGAAAGCACAGACCAAATCAGAAGGGAGCAGCTGAGCAACCAACGGGCGAGAGAAGAAAGTCAATGACAGAGAGACAGTTTCCACTCCAGGGCCTGAAATATGAGGAAGCAAGACAGTAATTTCCTCAGATCCTCAAAAACAATCAAACTTTTCATCATAAAGCGATGAGGAAAGACTGTGGCTGACCCTGGGAAAAAAAAAAAAATACCAGAAAGATATAATAGAGACAGCACTGAGCTGTAAAGCAACCTGCCACTGCATGAGGGATGGAAGCAGGTGACAAATGGACACAAAGTACCAAGCCTGAGCACGGCAGGATGGCTAGAACAGGTTGTGCCAACTTTGGACAGATATCTGAAGGGTCTGAGTCTGTTCTTCACTAAGCTTCCTGTGACCTCCTGTGCCAATGAACCAGGCTGCTCCGAGCTTTCCCATGCCAGGATATTTGAGTCTTGTGTGTGAATTTGTGAGCATGCTTAGGAGAGTCAACAGGTTTTTCACATGTTTGGGAGTGATGTCGGTGTGTGTTTGGAGGATCAGCATGGGGATGGGGTTGTGTTAAGGCTCTACTGTCACCAGGAGGTCGTGGTGTGGGAGGAGGGCACTGCGGGCAGCGGTGTCACAGCCGAGGTTTGTGTCAGATGCTGCAGCCCTGTGTGCCACCAGGCAGGCACACGCCAAACCCCCCGGCTTTTGTCCCTTTCATGTACATGGGGCTTTCTGTCAGAGATTATCCAGGCTCCTGTCACACTCCAGCCTTCTCATCTGCAGCTCTCACAGGACTTGTTCAAATCATCTGCGCAAACCCTGCTCAGCGATCCCTCACTCTCTCATGCCAAGAAACCCCCTGTGCAGACATGGTGGAGCAGCACAAGCCAGCCTTCAGCTTGTCTTGTCTTCTGTGCTTCCTTCCCTGCTTTCTCACCTGGAAGTAGCAGAGGGTAGAAAGCTCTGGAAGGGGCTACATCAGGCACACAGGCTCTCTCTGACCTTTTCAAATCCTGACGAATGTGTTTAGTATAATTGGGAAGCACAAAACAGACGAGAAATTTCAACCAGGGAAAGGTCAGCTAAAGGGTGAAAATCCAAATGACGCAAACACTGAAAATCCCCCTGAAGAGTAAAACTACAGAAGGCAGCAAAAGGAGTCAGAAATATGAGAGAGGAGAAAGAGCAGGATTTTGCAGGGACCAAGGAAACCTTGGTAGATGTGGTGGGGGGAATCAGGAAAGCTGTCGAGATGATGGGAACAGAGAGCTCAAGGGCTGATGTCACTTGTACCTCACTCTTACGTGATATAAATTGAATGGCTTGTTTGGTTTCCTTTTCAAAGGAAAGCTAATGTAAAATTACATGGAAATTTGAGGGGAGAGATGGAATCAGGTGTTACTGGCTGTTATTTCTGTTTGGCAGTGATCACGTACAGATCATTTACACCCAGCAGTCCTGAGCCCAGGCAGGCCACTGCTGCTGGTTTTACTGTTGTTTCCTACGGGAAGAGAGACCCATGTTGTTGCCTTGCTACCTGCAGAATCCTGTCTGTCTGTCTTTCTGTTAGTTGCCATGGATTTGACAAAATGACCAGATTCTAAAAGGTAAATAAGCTCCAACAAATTGTATGAAAAACAGCAGCCTGACAGAGGAATGAGATGCTTCCAATGCTTGTGCTGGAACAGAGCCTGTAGCCATGCTGCTGGGCAAAGCCCCACAGGTCAGAGCAGTCCATCCAGCAGGCCAAAAGATTAAGCAGAAAATGTTGGGAAAGCTGTGTTATTTTAGAAATGTAACAAAGAGCTCTGATCTATGTAAAAAAAGTGGTGTAATGTTAGAGAGTGGTGGGGAAGCCCACTGATGTAGACAGTAGAAGAAATTACCCCTCACAGACGTGGCAAGCTGTGGAAGGGGTGCCATCAAGAGACCCCAGCTGAAGGTATGGTAGTGGAAAGTACAAAACATACAGGAAAAAAAGTCCACAGAGAACCCAGTTTCCTCTGCCCTACTGCTCACCAAACAAATGGTTAATAAGCTTTGGAATATCAGAGACATCCCAGAAGACTGGAAGAGAACTGTGCCCTGTGAATATTTGTAAAGAGCAAACAGAAGACCTGAAAAATTCTAGGCAAAGCAACAAAGAGCTGATATGAGATTCTCCAGTTAATGCCAATCAGCCTGGTTTGGAGGAAACTAATCTTGCTGCATAAACTTGTTTTGTTCTTGTCAGTCTTTGATGTGACTACAGGTTTGTTTGGGAAAGGTGATGGCTTAGATCTATCCAGGCTTCTGGAAGTGTTAATTTCCCAAAGCATGCTGATAAGAAAAAAAAGTGTTATGCAACATTAACAGAGCAGGAGGTTAAGTGAGCTGGTTAACTCCATTTAACGCCCTGTAAACACAAAGGAGGTCATCCCTGGAAGCCCACCATTGAGTGGCAGTGTTTGTCATGTGGATGCCCAGGAAGGAGTCCCGGGTCAGGTATGACTCACCATTTTATTCAGTGCTTGGTGGGCAGATATAGTTCATTCTGGCACAATTTACTGAGGGCACAAATATTGTTAGAGTGTTAAAAATAATGAGGATAGGACCAGGACAGAGTGACCTGCCCCTTTCAGTAACATGGTCATTCTTATAAAATTTCTTATAAGAGTGTTGAGAGCAAATTTTACAGCCACGAAAAGGAAAAAAAAAGCCCACAGGTCTACAGGGAACAACTTCCAGTCCTGAAAAGAGGTGCTCCAAAAAAGATGTGGGGGTTGTAACAGGCAGAAAACTGAACACAGAATCAGCGGTCCAGGCTGCAGCAATGAGTCTGAAGTGATTCCTGTCTTTGTAAGGACAGAAGTAAGGATGGCAAGCAAGGAGACGATTAAACCTCTCTGTGTGTCTGAGTAAGTCTCATGCTGGAAAACTGTACAGTGCTTTATGCTCCATATTTTAAAAATAACTTTGAATCAAAGGTGATCTGAAGGCTGGAGATCTCAGTAATTTAAAGAGGTCAACCTGTTTAATATATCAAAAAGCAGAACGAGACATGACTTGCTTGCAGTATCACTCCTTTCCTGGAGCAAACTCTACCAAATATTCTGGCAGAGAATAACAAGAGCCAGTCACTGGAGAGTGATTAATCATAGAAACAAACTACCTAGTGAAGTGCAAGATCCTCTCTCTTCTGGAGTCTTTGAATCACAACCAGAGGCCTGTCTGGAAGACAGTTCCTGGTCTGCAGAATCCTGAGGGCTGTGAGAGCAGATCAGAGGAAGAATTACCATGCAGCTACCCTCAAGCAGCTGATACTGGGCTGATTTGAAGTGTAACCCCCATGTGCATCAGCCCTGTACAAACTAAAGGGTTAAAAGCCTTCTGTATAATGTTGGTATCCAGGAGAGTCATGGCAGCCTCCCTTGTCCTTACAGTGTTTTTGTCTCAGAGCCCGTGTTACACACAGTTGTGAAAAATCGTCTCATGAGATGTGACTCTGCTATGTTTGGAGAGGGACTGGTGAAAAAAATGTCTTCAGTGTTTTGACAAGTTATTTGGATTCTGTGGTGGTGAAGAAAGGAACAACCTAGAAGGAGCCCGTACAGCTCTACAGCTTTAAAGTGGGACAGTGAGCAGAGAGCAAAGAAAGTGGATCTATAGCACAAACAGAATGGAGGTTTCTTTCTGTAAAGATCAGAGCGAGATCAGAAGAGAGGGATGATGTTAGGGGGTGGTTACAGCTAGGATCAGAAATCCCAAACATTCAGAAATAACAACGCAGAACGTCTCCGTGTCACAAGATTTATCTTAAAATTATGAAATGTCGTACAGACTTGCTTTCATCTGCACTCTTCGCCTCCTACTTTCGGCTCTTTTGGTTACATGAAAATCACATTTCACAGTTTCCCTGTGACCATAAAGATAGGTGTTTGCTTTGTGAGGAAAGCAAAAGCACAGAAGTTACTGACTCCAGGAGGCTAGGATTTAATTTCAACACCCAGCACTCCAATCTAGGGATGAGGCCAAAGTTTTGCTAAGTTGTGGAGATGTTACCCATGACTTTTGCACCCGTGAAGACAATGACCTTCTCATTTGGAGAGCACAGGATCTGAGTCATGGAAAGGACCTTCTGGTTTTTGCCCTTGATGCAGGATAAAAAAGGAGCAGACAAAAACATGGGGACCCAGCACACAGGACATAGGAGCTGGGGCCAAAGTGGAGAAGGAGCTAGAGAGAGCATCATGTAGCTAGGATGCTCAGGCTGCCAGGCTTTATCTGACTAATAATGAAAGGCAGCAAGCGTGTCAGAGAGTGTGAGAGAAACAGATCGATAGAGAGATAAAACTGAGATGGAAGGAGCCGGCAAGGGGGTGGGGAAGAGAGTAATAAAACACTACAAATCAGCAGGGTTACGTTTGAACCTGATTTGAATGCACCCTGCACTGGTGTAAGCGAAGACAGCAGGTGTGAGGCTACGGTGAATCAGGCCTAAAGACAGAAACAGGGAGGGAAGAGCAGGGAGGAGATGGTGCCCTTGTCAATATTGCCCTGTAACCTGCCTTCACAGCTCTCAGCCAACATTACCTGCCCTGCCTCTCCTTTCATCCTGCTGTATGGAGAAGCCTAAATATTGCTGGCTCTGAGAATACACACAGATAGACTTTCCTGCTTCCCTGGGTCATCATGATGTTCCTGAAGAAATGCCTGTTGGATGAAATGTGTCTTGGTCCCATTTTACCTGACTTGAGCATAGGAAATGCTCCTCCCTGCTTCATTCATTGAGGACCCAGGGTAGCTTCCAGCAATGCCCTGCGCCACCGGTGTGAGGCACTTTCCTAGGAGAGCTCACTGACTGTGGCCTTGCTCAGTTACCAATGGAGGATAAACAGAGAAGTTTCTTTGCTCAGCTTCAGATTTTTGAGACAAAGGAGACTGTGACATCTCAAAGCTAAGATGGTCAGAGCACATAAATGAAAATGTGCCCTACAAGAGCAGGACTGAGGGTTTGGGTGCCCTCTCCTCTCAGGGCACGTGTTTGTTTCTCTGGCCCAGCACTCAGACCTGTTTTGCTCCTTATGCCTGGAATTAGTTTTAAGTGACGTCCACCTAATCTTCGTGGCACAATCATTAGCGTTAGAAGTTCAGTTTTTCACACTGACCATCACTGTCCACACTGTTCCCTCCTTCAGCAGCCTCAATGAGGAGACCAAACACTAAAGGAGCCTTAGGGACTGAAGAGGATGACCCTGAGCTGTACAAATGAGCTTGGGAGACAACGACCCAACTCCCCAAGGCAGCCACGGGTTATGTTTTCTAGCTCTGAAATTGTGTTTGGAGCAGAACTGTACCCCAAAGGAGCCTTCTCCATGACTCAGCCACAGCAGCTGTGTGACAAGAACCGGAGTCAAAGCAAGAGAAGAGAGTTGTTGATACTGGCAAGTAAAACCTTAACAAAAGTAGACTTTACCCAGATGAAGATTTCAAGATGTTACACTTATTTCAAGATGTTACACTTACAGAAGTCTGGCAAAGCACAAGTCAACTGCCTTTAATATGTGGTAAACTGATCCATCTGAAGACCAAATCTCTTGCTGGCAATCACGTGCTGGAGTGCAAACTTGCCCTGATGGCTCTACGATTTTAACATCCTAAAACCATGCTGCATAGATTGTATCGGGCTCCCATCAGTTTGTCGCCTCTTTTTCTTTCACGGAAAATCATTGTGGGTTTCCGAAGGAGCCAGCCATGAGGAAATTGGTGATGCACTGGAAACTCCTGGCCAAACAGCTTAATATTGCTTTTTGAAATGCGAGCTGACTGCACTCCTCCCAGTCCCCTCACAACTCACCTCTGCCTACCATGTGATTTATACAAGATGAGGAGAGCTCTGAAGGTGTGGGTGGTTTTTTCCCCAAATGACCCCCAAATGAGTTTCTATTCTCTCTCACCTGGCACAGGGAACTGTGCCCTCAACAATGACCGCATTGCTGTAACTCATACACCCACGAAGAGGTACTTAAGGTGCACTATAAACATTTCTATCCTTGTGGAGCGTTTAAACTATCTTTTTATGGCCATACCCTGCCTGCATCAGGGATGCATTTCTTGACAAGTGCGATGGTTAATGATTCAGCAGATAGTAAAGTAATTTTTTTGTAAAAATTAATGCAGTAGAGGAGGGGAGGCATGCAGGGATTTAAGAAACGCACAGCTTAAATACATAAGTATGATGCTTTGCAACATAAGATTTTTTTACATTTACATATCCCCAAAACACTACCCAAAATAGTGAGATCTTAATGGTGTGAAAGCAAAAATGAGAGCGATGTGTGGGCACACACAAGGTATTCCATGCACCTCTTTTAATTCTGGTGTGGTACTTATAGATCATTGAGATGTGAAAACCACCATGCCATATAGTAGTGCATCTGTTTTCTCACCAGTTATTTCAACATTAATCATAGAATCACAGAATGGTTTGGGTTGGAAGGAACCTTAAAAATCATCTTGTTCCAACACCCCTGCGGGAGGCAGGGAGGTGTGCTATTAGACCACGCTGCTCAGAGCACCATCAGTCCTGGCCCGGAACATTTCCAGGTGTAGGGATGAAGAGCAGATATTCACCAGACTGGCAAGACCCATAAACACGTGGATATTCACCTGGCAGCGATTGCCTTGTTGGGACACATCTCACTGTGGCTGAGCATCCAGAGGACGGGTCATGAAAAATAAGAGAAGAGTGAGCAGCCGCTGCGGGTGAGCAGGGCAGGCCCTGAAAACAGCGCAGAATGGAGCTGGGCGCTGGCTGGGGCCTCTGACCGGCAGCGCCAAGGCTGCCTGGGGACAGCACGGCCCCAGGAGCCTGCGCCCCAGGACACCGTGCTGGCCCGGGGACGTGAACGCTGCCATGGCAGGGTGACAAGGGCGGCCGGGAGTGGCGGGAATAGCCCGGCATGGCCGGGAATAGCCCGGGAATAGCCCGGGATGGCCGGAGGAGGCGGTGCAGGGACGAGGCGGCCGCAGCCGGCAGCGCTCAGCCCCGTCAGCGGGGGGCGCCCTGGCGCCGGGACTGCGCCGCCGCGCGGCGCCCGGCCCGACCAATGGGGAAGCGGCGAGGGCGGGACAAGCCGCCGGTTCCGCCAATGGGCGGCGGGTGCGCGTCACACGCGGAAGCGGCCGCTGTGCGCCGGCGGTGTCGGGCGGGCGCGCGGGGCCGGCCGGGAGCGGCCGGGCCGGGGCTGCGGGGGGCGAGCGAGCGGCCGCGCCGCGCCGGGCCGGGCCCCGCCATGGCGGCCGAGGGGAAGGTGACGGGGCAGAGCCAGGAGCAGTTCCTGCTGCTGGCCAAGGCGGCCCGCGGCGCCGCGCTCGCCAGCCTGATCCACCAGGTGCTGGAGGCCCCGGGCATCTACGTGTTCGGGGAGCTGCTGGACATGCCCGCCGTCCGCGAGGTGAGACCCGCCCGGCCCCGCGGCCCCGCCGGGCCCTGCCCGCGGCCCGGCGGCGCCGCCTGACCCTGTGTCCCCGCAGCTGGCCGACAGCGAGTTCTCCCCCGTGTTCCGCCTCCTCACCATCTTCGCCTACGGCACCTACGCGGACTACCTGGGTGAGCCAGCCCCGAGCCCCCCGGCCCGGTGCCGGGGATCCCGCGGGGCGGGAAACGCGCCCAGGGCCTCCCCGGTCCGGCAGCACCCCGCGCAGCCAGGGCTGAGCCCCCGGCCCGAAACACGCCCGGCTGGGCTTTGGGCCCCAGACCAGCGGGGTGCCTGGCTGAGATTAACGCTGCCATTTGCCACCTGCCAAGGAGCATCCTGACAGAGACGTTTCTGAGGGGCCGGGGGGGAGAATTGGATATCCATTGGGATGTGCAGACCCGCATAAATAACCATGGGACAGCTAGAAAGGCTGAGTTGAGAGTGGCAGGGAGAAAGGCTGCTCAGAAAAGGTCTTTTGAGCTGAGAATTGATGGGGATGGCTTGGCAAGACGAAGCACCACTTGGGGGATTGGTGTGCAGACGTTTTAAGAGACGGGTGTGGTACAGATGCTTCTGTGCAGAACTGGGAAACGAGGCATAAATTCTAATACCCCATTCTTTCCCCTGGTGACAGCTGAAGCAGCAAACCTCCCTCCCTTGACAGAGGCCCAGAAGAACAAACTGAGGCACCTGTCAGTCGTCACTCTGGCTGCCAAGATCAAGGTAGTGGCCCTGTTTTTCCTGAGTTCTCCTCCCACCGGGATGCTCTCTTGCTAGTTACCGTCGTGTTTCCGCAGTGCATCCCCTACTCAGTGCTGCTGGAGCAGTTGCAGCTGAAGAATGTCCGGCAGCTGGAGGACCTGGTGATTGAGGCTGTGTACGCAGATGTGCTGCGAGGGAGCTTGGATCAACGGAACCAGCGCCTGGAGGTGGATTACAGCATTGGGAGGGACATCCGCAGGGAGGAGCTTAGCACCATCACCCGCACATTGCAGGAGTGGTGAGGAGGAAGCCCCCAGTACTAACACCCCAAAAAAGGTTGCAGGAGTGGCCTGTGGCTTCCCTGGATCCTTTGTGTGTCTCTAAGGCTGGGTGGTGTTGGGAGGTGACCTACTCGATCCCCTTTCCCATACTCCAACGGAAAGTAATTTTCCAGAAATAATTCCCCTGTTTGTGTCTAGAGGGGTGATGGGGGTGCAGCAGCCTTTGCACGGCGCTGGCTGCTGGCAGGAGGTTTCCTGAGTGTTTATCTGTAGTTCTTAACCCAGCATGGTTTGTTACCTGTCCCCCTCCCACATAATAGCATAATTCCTTGCGTTATTACATCAGTCTCCTGCCCCTGTATCTTCCCTGTCTGGCACAGCTGTCACCTTGCAGTGTTTTTGGAGTTGAAATCTGCTGTCTGTGCCATTTGTCTCTGCGCTGTGCCCAATCCCTGGCCCGTTCAGCTGTGGGTCTCCTCTCCAGGTGCCAGGGCTGCGAGGTTGTGCTGTCGGGCATCGAGGAGCAGGTCAGCCGGGCCAACCAGCACAAAGAGCAGCAGCTGGCCCTGAAGCAGCAGATAGAGAGCGAGGTGAGTGGGTGCAGCAGGGAGCAGCCAAAGCCCCTCGCCTTAAAACAGCTAGAGTCAGTGTCCTGTGGTTGTTACAGTCTTTGCTGAAGCGAGGCATTCCTTAGTTCCTTAGGCCAGACCCCCCAGGGACTTCTGCCTGAAGAACAGTCCTAAATCAGCTTAATGCTTCTCTGCAGTGCAGGGGCCTTGGCAGATGTTGGCTCTTTTGCTTGATGTGAGCCTGCAGCTCTTAGCTCCAGGGCTTCCTTTAGAAACACATTTTTTTAAAACTCAAAGTGCAGCTAAAAAACCCATGGCCAAAAAATCCCAGTTTTGGGAAACCCATTATCTGTTGCTGTGCTGCCTTTGCAGGTGGCAAACCTGAAGAAGACCATTAAAGTGACAACAGCAGCTGCTGCAGCAGCCACATCCCAGGACCCAGAGCAGCACCTCACGGAGCTCAGGGAGCCGGCCCCTGGCACCAACCAGCGCCAGGCGAGCAAGAAAACCTCCAAAGCCAAAGGGTGAGCAGTGCAGGCAGAGTGTGTGTGTGTGGGAACATCAGTGCACTTTCTCTGTGCACTTAGGAAGGGAGATATGAACCTGAGTGTCCACTTTGAACTTTTCTTTTTCTTTTTTTTTCCCACTGTGCCCGCAGGCTCCGGGGTAGCACGAAGATTTGGTCTAAATCAAACTAGTTGGATCTCCCTTCACAACTGGGAGGGTGAGAGGAAGAGATTCGGGGGATGGAGGGGTAGCAGGGGTCCCAAGTGTGATGCTTCTGAGCTCTTCTCTGAAATTCATCTTTGCAGCTAACTCTCCTGCATGTTTGTTCTCTTTCCTTTCTCCTTTACCCACCTTCCAGGCAGCATTTCCCTCCTTTTCATCGCAGCATTTCACACTCTGAGCTTCAGGTTGTACGCGTTGCTGTTTCCCCAACCGCTAAGCCCCCGTCGCCACGGCCACGTGTTTCTCTCTTTCCCTGTCTTTTGACAGGTCAATTTCAGGAGCCATAAAGGTGTGACAGTCACCTTGGCACCCCCAGGGCATCACAAAAGCTTGGAAAGAGGGTGCTGGTGCGCAGCAGTCGTTTTGGCTCTATGAGACGCCCCTGGGATACTTTGCTCCAGGACACCGTCTTTGATTGTTTAATCTTTGTTTTGCTAGGTGGGAGGGTAGTTTTTGAAGGGATTCTTTTAAAAATATAAAAATATATTATAAATATATATAAAACAATAAAAATATAGATCTATGGACATATCTATACAAACCTGTGCTCCTGTGGGCGGCATCTCTTTGCCTTGTACGCCAGTTCTGGAGGTTCCAAAATAAGCTGTGATATTAAGAGCCTTTGTCCCATTTTGGGGTGGAATATCCTCAGAATACTAGGTTCCCTTTTCAAAGGTAGTGCCACAGTATCTCTGTTGGGATGAGAATCCATAAAACAGAAATTAATCATGAATCTTATTTAAAGTGTTTCTTGTGTGGTTGATTTTCCTCTAGACTCTTCAAAAGGTGATTTTCAGGTAGTCTCAGAGGAAGGTGCAGTGCCTGAGGAAAAAGTCCTTATTTGTGTCAATACTGTGTGTCTTGTGATCCTGGGCAGAATGGAAAGTGATGTGGGGACTTGCCTGACAGGTGAAGGTAACAGAGTCAGTGCCCACATGTGTGAGTTCTCACAGGATAGATGCTGCACAAGCTGTTCTCGGGTGGGAAAAAAAATCCAAATCGGTCAAAGTGACTCCTGTGAGATGCCCAGGAAAAAAACTAACTTGGGTTCTTCAAAGGATGCCTCCTGGAGGCTGGCTTGGAGCCGAGTCAGACGGGTGTCAGTGTCACACTGCCTCTCCACGACATGTAGCTGATGTAAATGTAAATTGACACCATGACTCCCACCCCCGCTTGGTTCTGCGCCTTGTGCCAAGACTAAAATTTGATTCCCTGAACCTGTGTTTCTGTGTGTGAGCAAACCACAAAAAAAAATAATTCAGTGAGGGAAAGCTGGGAGCTCTGTCTCTATGGGGCCTTGTTGGGGTCGCTGGCTGGGGTGGGTTTGCTCCTGGGTCAGCTCCCTGTGCAGACAGGTGAGAGCTGGAGCCGAGGCAATGTAGGTGTGAGCAAGTCTTGTGAAGGGGAGGGGGGTGTGTCTGAGCCTGTTTCGGCGGTAGCAAGGTGCCATCTGAGATCTCAAACCCCACAAAATGCAGGTTTAATGCAATATCCCTGCTTTGCTAATTCCAGGCTGCTGTAATACAGTGCTGACTGTCAGCAGGAAAGCCCTGTCACCCGAACCCATGAACTCCTAAAACTTCCCAGCAGCTTTGTGTGCTCCTCTGTGTGCGGTCACAGGGCTGGGCGTACCGGCTGGCTCTGCTGGGGACAGGGATATGCCAGCTCTCCTGGGATGTTGGCTCTCACTGGCTGGGGTCTTCCAAGAGCTCAGGCAGCCTCACACCTTCCCCCTTCTGTTGCGCTTGGCACAGAAGTGCCAAGTAGGAGAGTTTTGGTATGGAGTTGTCCAGATGGGAGACACAAATCTGGCTGCTGGAACACGAGTGGATAGCTGGGCCAGGATTGTGTACGCCCACCTAGAGAGACCTAACGAATTTGGGAGTCTCCCTGATGAATCCTGTTCTCCATAAGTTGTTGGGAGGGATTGTGACAAAGCTTCCAGCTTTTGTTTAAATCACCTGAGCCTTCTTCCTTCTGCGTCACATCACCTTCATCTGTCTCTGTCAGGGAGCAGCGGCGCTGCGCTCGCTGCATTTGCGATTGTCTGCAGAAACAATAACGCCCGTATGTATCCGATCTTCAGCTCCCTGGGAAGGGCTAGTCTGGAGCCGAGGTGCCAGCAGGGGAGGAGATACCTGTCAAGCACCTGCCAGATGTCTGACGCCTCACACCCTTTGGAAAGATTTGCTGCTTGCTAAGCCATTGGGGTGTGATGAGAAAGACTGAGGAGAATGGGCTTGGGATGGAGCTGAGCAGCCGGACACAGCACGTGTCCTAACAGCCACTGGCTGACGTCCAGCGGGAGCTGGGCTGGAGCAGTGTCACCTCCAGGGAGAGCTGAAGTTACCAGTACTGCAGGAGGATATTTGTGTCCCACAAGAAGCTGCTGCTGTAACAGCTCTTTGCCCCAGTGTCTCATCTCCTCTCTGGTCTGTTGGGCTTTGCTATCTTTAACCAAACTGTGGCTATTAGACACAAAGGGTCTGTTTCAATGCCCTGAATCCACAGTTTAAATCCAGGCTGCAGATCCCAGGAGTGGAGTGGAAGCCAGCAGTGGGAGTTCCAGGCTGGCTGTGTGTGATAGTGCTCGTGTGATGCCCTGTGCAGCCAAGGCCGGGCAGAGCAGTGCCTGAGCTCTGTGCCACGCACTGCCATCGGCCTTGGGAGCACAAATTCCCCACGTGGGCGACAGCAGCCAGCATGTGGACCGGCATGGGACTGCCTGGGCTCACCACTCCAGCCCCAGGCTGTGCTGAAGCCCCAGACTTGGATCCAGCTCAGTCACAGCTGGCACAAGTCCAGCTGTGTCCTTGTGCCATACCTTTTGTTACGTGACAGCCAGCTCCTCTTCGTGTCCCAGGGTCAGCTCATCCCTCTGGGAGCAGTGCTTGCCATAGATTGGCTTTGCTCCCCCTTCCCATTTGCCTCTGTGTACCTCTCAAGGCTGGCTGTGTTATGGATTTTAGGAGAGTTTGGGATTAAACACAGCTCTGAAAGTCTTCCATTTTGTTTACTTTTCAAAGGGAGCACCTTTTAAGACCTCCATTAAGAAAAGGAAAGCTGGAGGTAGCACATAAAATTACTTCAGACCTTTGGTAGGACTGAAAAATAAATGAGAGGGTTGCAGTGCAGAATGAAAGTATTGCTGCAAATTGCCTTGCTGGATGGCAAACAGAGGGCAGGAGCATAGGTTTGCCTTTGCCCTTCACCTGAAAACCGTGGTTTTTATTTTTCTGCTTGCTTCAGCCGTGACTCTGAATTTCAGTTGGAGAAGATGTGAAGATTAATTAATTAGTTAACATTTATAAATCACTTTGAAGATGGCAAGAGTGAGGTAAGTACTGAGCATTATAAGTTTTCATTTTAAAATGTCTTTATGTCTTAACCCATTTTTTTCCAAAGAAAAGACCTGAGTACAGGAGAACAGAAATACCTGGACACGTTAAACCCTGCAAAGGAATCAGGTTTAGGGGGCTGTAGAAAATGGTACAGAGAAATGTCCATCCCAAAACGAGGAGCAGGAGATCTGCCATCCCCAGCACAGAAAGCCTGACAGCTCTTGCACAGTGATTCATTGCAAACCCCTCTTTGGGTACTTACATGGGGCTTTCACATGGGTTCAGAAAAGGGAGAAGGTAGGAGAGGACCTGAACTGCTCTGTCACTGATGTCCAACTTCTGCCAGCCACCTCCAGCTGCCCTGTGGCTAGAGGAAACCAGGGATTTGGGTTAATGATGGTAATTATTGCATTCTTGGGACGCAATTTCTTCTGGGGAGCTTGCTGCTCCCCTTCTTGAAGGCTGTGAAGGTGCTGGACAGCTGCTGCCAGCAGCTTGGCTTCTGCAGCAGTGCCCATCCGTACCTGGAGGGTGGGGAGAAATGTCACAGCTGGACAGACACTGCAGGACTTCTCTAAGGTACTCCCCATCCTCCACTTCTCTGTGCCGAGGTGCCTCTGGAGTCAAAGATGGTCTTTGTGTGCTCAAAGGGATTCAATATTTTATTTACCAGGGTTGCTGAGGCTGCCCTTGGCTCTGTTCTCCAAAGGAGACCTTTGGCAGGGTGGTTTTCCTGAAGAATGATGGGCTGGTGTGTACCTCAGTGCTGTTACACATTACCAAGCCTCCTTTGTGCCAGTGACACTGGCTGGGGGGCACATCTCTGGACAGCAGGTTTCCTCAGGCCTGCCAGGGGGAGCAGGGAGGATGGCAGCCCTGCCCCTGCCCAGCAGCAGGACATGTGCCACCACCTGCATCCTCCTGTGAGCTCCCGGTGCCAGCTGAGGAGTGGTGCTGCGGAGGCCGTGGCCATGGCAGCCAGATTGCCTCTGCTGGTCTGCAGGGTGACCGTGCATCTGTGTGGTCCCCAGAGCTCCGTGCAGGGATGCCTTGCCTCTCCTCCTCCACCAGGGCAGTGGCTAAGTGCTCCTCTGTGCCAGGTGGGTGCCGCAGTCTGCTCTGTTGGGAGAGCAGGCACAGATGGTGTGTGTGTCCCTCTGCTGCCCGTGGGGCTGCAAAGACGCCCCTAACAGCAGCCACTGAGGGCTGTGCCTGCTGCTTGCCACAGCTGGATCATCCTTCCTGGATGAGGCCCTGCCTCTGCAGGATTCTGATGCAGAGCAAGGTAGAGTAGTCAGAAGAATCTCACAGTTCATGCTGGCTGCTGCAAATGTGTCTCTCAGATCTCTGACATCCTTCATGTCTCCTTTGTATGCCCTGGAATAGTTGCTCATTTTCCTTCTGTGACCCCTTTCCCTTTTTGCCATCCTCTCCATGGGAGTCTGTCTGTGTTCCCACCTGCAGGGCTCTTCTTTCCTCATCCCTTTTCCCAGTACTAGTCACTGCTTAGCTGAAATACTCATAAAAACCACCTGTTTTCTCTGCTGGTTCCACAGACACCCCATCTTTTGGGTGCTTTTCTCTCATCTTCTGCAGTTTTCCAGGAGCATCCCTCTTGATCCAGTGTGGAACTAGGCTGTACTATTGTCTGCCTCCTCTGCTGGTGGCAGGCTCTTCTCCTGCCAAGGAAAGGAGTTCATTTGCAAAAATTCTTTGTGCAGTGTGCAATTATATTCCTGTTGTGATGAATTCAATAGGCAGCAAAATGTCAGCTGGATTCGAGAGCTGTGACCCTTTTACAGTAGCAAGAATGTTCGGAATTCCTGTAGCACTTGTGCACATGTTAAAAACTGCCCTGCACCCTCCTGTTCTGAGGACAAGTAAAGGCCCAGCCCCTTCAGATCAGGAGAAAATGTTTCTGGGGAGGCTTTGCCTGTATCTGCCTCTGAAGCATTTAGCACTTGTTTCAGGATGTGGGAATATGGATGATCTCTTTGTTGGGAGCAAAAGCAAGGAGGCTCCTGGTGACCAAGTGTGATCTCTCACCACTGTGGATGGTCTCACAATCCCTTGCAAAAGCTTCTCAGGTGCCAGCCCCAAAGTGGTTCATTTTATTGTCCCCACTAGTCCCCTTGGCAGGCTGCCCCAGAACCCAACTGCTGTAGTGGTTAAAGTTTTTTAATTTCCAGCTTAAATGAATTCACAGCTAGTTGATATTCTCTTGTGCCTGTGCCAGCCTGGCTCTAGCTGAAGCTGTTCTTCCTCCCTGGTGTTTATTTCCCTTGAGTACAGACTTCACTTTGCTTAACTAACCAAATCAGCCCCCTCGTGCACCGTGAGCTCTCCTTGCTCTCTTACTTGCTCTTCAAATAGAGTGCAAAAGTGCTTTCCTTCCTGCACTTCAAATTAGGCTTTCTTGGCTAGAAATGAGCACAGTTCTCCTGCACAGGTGAAGTCTGATCAGCATCTCTCACAGGCACAGCAACACACACCTATAGCTACCAGAAATGCCTGCTGGACTGCATCTTCTCCTCTGGTGACCCAGAGCATTTTTTTTTTTTTTCTGATAGTTATAATCAAAGAAGCTCCAGTTTATAGCCAAAATCTTGATTTTACGCCCTATGCAACTTTTCCCTTTCACTTGGTGCTACAAACTTTAGCCCTTTTGCTCTTACTGATGCATTCAAGGCCACCTACGTCCTCCTGTGTGATACCCTCATCCAGTTTGGCAATGTTGCTGGGTTTTATTTATTTTCCCAAGCATTTATTCTTTTACAATCTTTGTTCTCCTTTTCTGTCATTAGTAAGGGATGGAGATGGTGAGGCTAGTGTCTAATCTTCCAGCTTACCTCTGGACATTACATCACCAGCAGTTGGAGATAGGTAGTGTCTGTTCTATTTCCCTTCCTTTTATTACCTTTTCCCCCCACGCTAAGTTTGTATTAAGTGCCCTCAGGATTTAAAAAGCCATCCAGATGTGAGGAGATGGTGAAAGTAATAATAACCAAAGTGAAATTTCCCCATGGAAACAGTTTTTGAAGTGTTATCTTTAAAAAGGAATATTCCCAGGAGGGAAAAAAAAAATCCCAGTTACATTTAAGACAGGGCTGAAATATAAAATCAAGTCCATTTTTTAAAGTGTTATGGAAAGTAAAAAAATACTGCAAATCAAACAAATCAGTTTTAAGTTATACACTGGGTTGAGGTCTATTTTAAATCCTTTTGTTCTCCAGCACTGGAGCCTGTAGGATTTTACATTCCAGCCCCATGGCAGTGCCTGTTTGTATCCTGAGCAAACCATTGTGCCCAGAGGGAGCTCTGTTTCCTGCAGCTCTTTGTGGTCCCACCTGCTTTGAAGCCCTTGTCAAGTCAAAAGGTCTCTTCTTGCCCTTCCCACCTTTCCCTTCAGTCTAGCCCTGTGCCAGTCTGTTTCCCTCTCCTACTCACAGATTTTTGAAGCCCAAAGGGACTGGTATAATCACATTACTTGGCTTCTCAAGTGGCCAAGAACTCCCTTGTGTGCACTTCCTGTGCCCACTCCCCAAATTCTTTTTGGGCCACTCCATGGGGTTTGGCGTAGGGGGAGCTGGGAGACGGAGGTGTGTGCTCTACTGCTCTCCCAAGGTCTGCATTCACTCCCAGTCCCATGGTGAGGTCGCGGCAGGTTTTCTGCTGGGCTGAAGAGCCCTCTGCTGTCAGAGGCCTCGTTCCCGTTCAGGTATTCCAGCCTGTGCTCCAGTGGAGTGAACTCAGACACAGGAGTTCAGTCCACGTTAACCTGGGCAGTGTTTCCAGGCTTCAAGCCATCCTTGTTTCACCCTTCTTGAATCTTCTTTGGTTTCCTTTCTATTGTCCAATATCCAGATTTCCCACAACTGTTCACTACTGTGATATACCAAATTGATCAGAGGGATGGAGCACCTCTCCTACAAAGAAAAGCTGAGAAAATCAAAGAGAATTTGGATTGTTCAGTCTGGAGAAGAGAAGGTTTTGGGGGGACCTAATTGCAGCCTTCCAGTACCTAAAGGGAGCCTACAAGAAAGATGGAGAAAGACTATTTACAAGAGCATGTAGTGACAGGAGAAGGGGGATGGCTTCAAACTGAAAGAGAGCATGTTTGTGCTGGGCATGAGGATGAAATCCTTCACTGTAACAATGGTGAGGCACTGGCACAGGTTGCCCAGAGAAGCTGTGGGTGCCCCATCCCTGGCAGTGTTCAAGGCCAGGTTGGATGGAGACCTGAGCCACCTGGTCTAGAGGAAGGTGTCCCTGCCCATGGCAGGGGGCTGGAACTGGATGATGTTCAAGGTCCCCTCCAACCCAAACCATTCTGTGATTCTTCAAAGGGGAGAATTTTTACCTCTGTTCTTGGTGAACACAGGCTAATGCATCCCAGTGTAACCCATCTGCACAGAGGAAGAATTATGCAAGTACCATTAATTTCCTTGGTTGTCTTCCAATCCTGATTCCTTTTGGAGCTCCCCATCTTGAAAGAGCACAGACTATGTTTATGTCCCTGGGTGAATGTCTTTTCTGCATTCAGTGCAGCCAAAAATACCTACTGTTTATAAATAAACACACCAATAGTTACTGACTGTTCAGTACATCTCATCTTTTTCCAACATTTATTACTTTCATTCTTCTTTGGATCCTCTGAAAGCTTCACCAGCACTGCTTTAATACCTTCTTTCAGATCATTAATCAAGTTACTAATGAGCATTAGTTTCAAACAACATCCTACTGGAAATAATTTCATATTCTATAGTCTCTTTTCCCCCTCATTACTTGAAATCTATCAGTGAACTAAAATTTATAATATTGGCCTTTTTGTTGTTTTAATAATTACTTACTTGTTTTACTTCAGAACACAGTCTTGTGTGGCCAGATAAAATGTGTCGTGCTGTTGCAACCTCTGACTCTGGGTTGACCCAACCCATAATTTAATCAGAAATTATCACAGTTGTTGGACAGGAACAATTTTGAGACGTGAGATCACATATTATAAACACGGAGACATAAATGCTTATTTTTAAATTTAATGCATTTTTCATCTCTTATCTTGATTTAATGTCAGTTTGCCTGGTTTACAGGTGTGGATATAATCTATTTTTTTATTTACAAGTATTGACACCAGGTTAACTTTCCCAGACTTCTTTCTCCCCAGTATTCTACAATTCCCCCAGTATTTTACAATACCTCTAAGAGTACAGCGAAAGATGCACAGACCTTCAGGGCTACCCACAAAAACCTGTAGGGACAAAGTTCCTTCTAGCTCTCATGGGTTTTATTTTCAAGATATATTTTCAATTATGGAAAACTGAATATACAACAAACAAAACCACCAAAGTTTCTGGTTTATTTGTGTGTAGCTAGTGCATTCTCATCCAAGGTTGTACTATCCATTTTCCTACTAGTGTTTCCAGCCTATCTTCACCTCATTCTACCACCTCCCCTTCCCTCTGTCTCTTTAAAGCATGTCAAGCCCCTCTGTCTCACTTCAGGTGTCCTACTTGCTCCTTAGGAACATCCAGTAGTACCACTGAACTGCCCTGATCTGGTGCTTCAATTCCTCCAATTTGAAGGTGACAGCTATGGGAGAAGGAGCAAGAAGGGATTTTGTCTCCCTTGGATAGATAAGGATGAGCTGGAACCACATCCTGTCCATCTGAAATAAATACTGTTTGATTTTCATGTTGAGAACATCCAGCCTTCTCTTTCTCCGTCTTGCTGGCACAGCTGTCAGAGACATTTCAGAAGTGGAAGGGTCTCATCCCAGCCTTTCCTGAGCCCGGATACAGGAGATAGATTGCTTTTAAGGGCAAAACATTTCACTTGAAACTGTAACTCATAGGAAAAAATGAACCCCAGGTAGGCATGTTCCCTTCTTTGGAGAAAACTCTCCTGCTTTCTGAAGCCAGAAGTGCGTGTACCACTGGGACAGGCAAAGGGCTCACCCTCTCAAAAAACTTCCCCTGCTTCCTGGCTAGGGATCTCTAAAACTCTCCCCTGGGCTCCTGCCTTAACACAAAGTTCTCCTCTCACTGAAGCTCTTTCCCATATTCCTAGACCACCAGTGCTTTGCTGCCCCTGGAGAAGGCTGAAACCTTGGCTTGCACGGAGTGGGCAGCAGTTAGCAAGGCTCAGGCAGCCAGGTAAATCACCCTCCCACTGCCGAGTGGAAGAGCACTCAAGGGTTCTACCTAAATCTGTAATCAGGACAGCACCCAACAGGGAGCAAAGGCTGAATCCAGATAAAAGGATTTGGGATTAGATCAAGATTAGGAAATCCATGCCCAAAGAGGAATGGATCCTCATGATCAAAGGTCAATGTTAATCCCCACCACCACCACGGTCACCTTCCTGTTTGTTGTAGACAGGTAGAAGAATTATAAAAGAAAGACCTCATAAAATCAGGCCTGCTCTGTTAAATTAAATAGCTAGCCTGTCATTTTTTCTAAGTGCAGCTAAGTAATTTGCAAGTTCCCATGTGAAAACAATCTTGGTATGAGAGCTCGTTAACACAACAACTTATTCTGGAGTGAAAAACAACTAGCACCTACATAAACAATAAGATCTGTCTCATGAGAATCAGTAGGAAAAAAATGTAAACTAACTATAAATACAGAAGTTTGACAGACATGCAAAATACCATGTACTGACCAATGAACTAAGCGTGAATGTATTGTCCACCAGTAAGACCTGACACAGTGCCTTCTGATAATCCTATAAAATATGACCTATACAATGAAGATTTGGCTTTTCTGCATGAAGAAACAGAGTCCTGTCTGCTTGTTAATGCACCACCTGCTCTCCATCTCAGGCATGGCCTCAAAACCTGGCCAGGACCTGGCAGCTGTTACTGCCACCATCTCCCTGCTGTGAGCACCTTTCCGAGCTCAGCTGGTTCTCCACTGGATCAAAGCACCAGGTGCCACATCTCACACTGGCTCAAGGCTGCCAGAGATGAGGGCTGCTGTTGTTGCAGTCCCTTCTTTCAGTCTGGAAACCCCGAGATGACTTCCACGAAACCTCTCCCAAGCCCTGCTTTTTTCTGTGTAGCTCCTCCTTCAGCCTTGCTCTCTTCAGGGCTTGCCTTGGCTATGACACCTCAGAAAGTCACTCCACTGCCAGGGACAGCAGGCTGCTGCCTTTGAAGTCCCTTCCAAACCAAACTATTCTATGACTCCTACTGGGATTTGCCATGGGACAAAACGGCACAGGGAAGTGGGCTCCAGCCACAGCTCTGCTCTGCACTTCCTTGAAGGGTGGAACACTGCAAACTCTGCCCTGAGCTTCCAGAGGGTGGATGCTGCATCCTTGTCTCAGGGCAGGACGGTCAGTCCCCAGCAAGGTGTGTCTCTTTTAGTGCCCACATGTACAACAGAGGGATACACCACAACATCCCAGCACACCACTTCCAAGTGTTACGTCATGAATTGATTTCCTGCCTTCTGTTCCAAATAAACTGATGAAAAGGTTTGTGTAAGAGTGTGTGCCAGAGCACAAAACTGGCCAGGAACCCAGGAGATCTTCCCTGGTCCTATATTCCTAATGCCTCTCAATTTTCACCTAATCCCAAAGATGTTAAGGAAAGGTCATTCATAACGTCAGCCACGGTTGCAGTGATATGATAGGAAAATAATGGAAATATTCCCTGTCTGTGCAGGAACCCCAGAGGCCCAATTCAGGGCTGCACAGCTGACCAGGCAGCAAGAAGGATCAACCGACTTCCCCTGAGTGCGCAGCAAAACTACGGCAATTAGAGGGCATTTTTTGCAAATGGTGAGCTCTTGGGTCTTCTTTCACAATCTCCATGTTGAGCATAATCTCACCCTGTGACTACATGGGAAGGCTGTTAGGCTATCTCCTGTAAGAAAACAAAGCCTGACAATTTCACACCAAGTTTCTCTTCAGCAATTTTCCAAGGATGTGAAAGAGGTAATTGTGCCACAGCAGGCACAATTAGGTCAGCTGAAGGCAAAGACTGATCCACCAATTCTTTACAGTTTCTTTCTTTATTCAGTAAACATCTAGTTACAAGTTTCACAAATTAAAAAAGTGGGGGAGCTGACTGAAGAGGGGTCAGGGGGCCCACAGGCTGATCCAGCTTTTGTTCTGCTCCTCCTTTCTCCAACGCACACATCCTTCTGCTTCTCCACAGATGCACCAAGGAGCAGCAGGGGAATCAAAGCCTCTGTCCCAGTGAGGGGACTGACAGGGGGTTCTAACAGAATTCCCTCATATTCCTTTCACAGGGGACTAAACACAAACTTCAGAACCAGCCCAACCCAGCACAGAAAGAGTGGAAAGGATGGAAGAGGCAAGGTGGCAGCTCCTCATGCCCAGCACTACTGGCAGAAAGAACAGAGCCAAAAGAACAGCAGAGGGAATGGGCAATTAATGTGTTCCTTGCACATCAGTGAGATTCCCCATGTCCCACTGCAGCACCCAAATGGGGTGAAATAGAGCAATGCAGAAGATTAGTTGCTTTGTTTCAATTCTTAAGTGGGAGGGAGGTTAATACTAAATTTGAGGAGGGTCCAAGTGGTGCTTTGAAGGGACTTCAGAGTTTCACTGTCTGTACCTGGGAGGAAAGGAAACAGAAGACATAAAAAGAATAAGCGGTGCTTAGGAAGCAGAAGACAGCTAAAGACATGTTTAAACCCAATGTCTAGACATCAAAAAAAGGGGAAAATGTCCCTTTTCAAGCACTAGATCACATCCTGGTGAGCCCTATCCAAAGCACAGGAGAGCAGACACCAGCACTTACTTATATTTCAAACTGGATGGACAGTAAATGGTCTCTAAGTTCCACACAATGACAATATAAACACTCCACAGGTTGCAATCACATCATACTATTTCAGCCATCAGTTAAGGCCGACACCACAAGTCTTTTGTTCATGACAAAGCCAGCTTAAACAGCTTCCATCTTCCCGTTCAGCACAGCATCTTCTCCAAATTCACACCTTCCCCTGCCCCCTCAAAGCGGGAAAATCCCTTTGCAAACAAAACTTCAAAATAACATAAGATTAGTGCAAAGAACAAAAATAACCCTGCGGCTAAGAGGCAACCACACAGCGGAAGACAAGGAAGGAACTTGTTAAGACTTACAAGAGCGTGTAGGTAGCTTTGGGGGTGGCCACGCTGCACCCCCCACAAGGTCTGCTCCGAGTTCACCAGTCGTACCGGCGGGACTGTCTGGAGGGAGAATCCTCAGGGCCCTGGATGGCGAGGCGAGTCCCTTCGGCCCGCCGGCCTCCGCTGCCCTCGTGGCGCCGGTACTCCAGGCCCCGCTGCGGCCGGAACCGGGACGTCTCTCGCCGCCACTCGTCGTCGAACGCGGCTGCGTCGCCTGCGCAGGGAGACAACCAGCTCACGTGGGGAAGCAGCGCCTGGCTTGGCTGGGAGGAGGACACGGGCGCTACTCACTTTCGTCCATGTTGATGTAGTCCTGCCTCTCCTCCTGGTCACCTGTGCGATGGTTCCGGGAGCGCTGCATGATGTGGGCCCTCTCCCTGATGTGGTGCCCGATCGACATCTGTTCCAAGCCGCTGTCCGAGTCCCTGACAGTTCGTCTTGTCTCGCGGATCTGGGGGCAGATTCCCACGTGGAATCAACATTTTCATCCCTTCTCCCAGCCCCCTAAGGCACCCCGATTCCTGCCTCCAGTATTTCGGCCGATTTGCGCTGCCACCACTCCCAGGATGTCAGACACAACGTTAGGAAGAGGGAAGAATGGATTCCCCACTGCCAGCTCTTCCCATTTCCTCCCAGGGGCCCTTGGCACGGTTCAGTGAGTCACAAGAGCACAATGTGCTCCTCGAAGTGCTGTAGATGGCCACCCACAAAGCCACCAAACGAAGCCCACCCCGTCACAGCAAAGCCAGCAGCCTCCTCCTTACCCCGCCAGGTGCTGAACGCATCTCCGAGGTCTCCTGATAGACTTTGGGCCCATCACCCAGGTTGGAGTAAGAGATGACGGTTGAGGAGGTGAATGTCTGGCAGTTAGCACCACTTGTCATATGCTCCTGCAAGAAGGGATGGGGAATGGTGGAAAGAAGGGATGGGAGGGAAGAAGAGATGGCATTTAATTCCCTCTCTACAATGAAGTAAGAAGTTACAATAGGATGAATATAATCCCCATGGGTCCCTTTTTCTGGAGAACACACCTTCCTGTTAAATTAATACTTATTTCTTGCTAAACATGTCCACCCACACACTTCCTCACCCCTCTCCTCTCCCTGCACTCAGGAACAAGCTCTGTCACTGACTCCCAGTGATGAAGCAAAGCTTACAGCTCTGCCACCTTGGCAGGTGTGGCTCAGTCCATCCCAGGCAGCACAGTAAGGTAAGAGACATCAGAGGGATGGCAGAAGCACCCTCAGCACTCCCCTCCATACAGAACGGTTCACGGAGGGTTCTTACCATGTTTCCAATCATGTCGTTCATCATCCCAAACATATCCATAAAGCCACCTGCCTGATAAAAAGGAAAAGAGAACACAAGAGTAGTCAGTCTGGGAAGAGACATGAGGAAAGAACAACAAACTATCTGCAAAAAACCTGCTGACTAAGAAGAACAACCTTGAATTTTTTTTCACATTCTTTCAGTAGCTCAGAAAAACAAAACAAAACAAAACCACCAAAACAGAATTTGGGGTTGCTGTTCTCTCCATTCTCTCAGGTTGCATTGCCTAATGTTCTGGCAAAGGTTGTTCTTTTACTTTGGATCCAACTGCTGATGCACTGGGGTTTGTAAGCCTGGGGACTCAGCAAAGTTAGAAGAAATCTCAGCATGCGCACTAAGAGTGGTCTTAAGAAAATTTCCACTGATTGTCTTCTTTCTAGCATAACAAATTTGCTTATTTTCCCCTACAAACACCTGCCTTTTCCATCCTGTAAACTTGAATGCTGCAGTAACACCCTGGGCCAGCAGGTCTCACAGGTTAATTGTGCAATATGTAAACAAAATTACAATGTCAGTTCAAACTTGCTGATTTCTTTTTTTTTTGTTTCCTCGAGTAGCCTCTTGTTCTCGTTTCCAGCAGAGCAGTACTCACACACAATGTTATTATGCTTTGAAGTCTATGTGTTTGTAGTCTTATTAATCCTCCTCTGAGCTACAAAAATTCCGGGACGCTGGAGTCTCTTTCATTGAGGCAATTCTGCAGAGCAAGACAGCTAAAGCTGCTGGATCTGGAATAACCTATTTCCACCGTGTCACTTCGGTGGAAGACGGAGATCAGCACGCTCCGAGCGCAGTGTTCTCACGTACACACAGCCATTCTCATTCCAGCCCTGTTTAGCTGAATATTCTGCTGGCTTTCCAGCTGCCACCGCCGGCAAAGGAGGTGCAATAATCCCCTCTGCCTACTGATGGCCAAGTCCTTTCCTGGCGTCCTCACAGCTCCTCCATTACCTCCACATCTGCAGCTTCTTCTCAGACATATGAGGTTATTAAGGGACTACCTGCTCTTCCCAGATATTAACTGTCCCAATTCCCATGAAATATTGTGCTATAACAGCTTTATGACTTTTCTCTGGTCAAGGTGCAAATACAACTTCCCCATATACAGAGAGTTAGACTCCCTCTTCAAAAACAGCTCACGGACAGCTTTAAAACATTAGAGGGGAAACAAGGTAAAGGCCTGAAGTCATAAAACAACTCAATGAGAGGTCCAGGAGAAACCAGATGCTTCCAGTTTCAGTTCAATACCTTCTTCCCTATTCCATTTACTATAAATCTCAAGCTCATCCTGGTCTCTGCAGACATTCCCATCCTCCCTACCTGGTAGGATAGCTGGTCAGGCTCACAGATGGCTTCATTTTAGCACTGGTTGCACACAGTGCTGATGAATCTCAGTATGGAGCCACTACTTGGAAAGCCTCTAATCTGACCCAGAAAAACAGAAAACTTACCATGCCGAGCATCCCAAAGGGTGAAACAGCTCCTGCCTGCCAGGAGAACAGAAAAACAGAACAGAGAATGACTTTGCAACAGCGGAACACTAGACCCTCACAGAACACACTAATCCTTCTCAGAAACAGAACTGGGAACACTCAGGCTTTACAAACAGATCAAGAAAGTGCCCCACAGATTGCCCTAGGGGTTCAAACCATTAGCACCCCTAACAAACCAGACATGAGGCAATGCTCCTAAATTTCTCCCCATTATATGAACTCACATCCTTGAACTTTGAGACACAACACGTATTTAGTATTTATTCCCTTCCTCCCGTCCAACCCAGAGCACAGTTGCATTCAGCACCTTAATCCAGGTGGAATAAAGTGAAGGACCAGAACACCACTGCCTAAGAGATTTACTCTGCACCCACCACCTGCGTGGAGGGGAGGGGGGAGCCCAGCCCAGGAAGGGCGGGAGACACAAACTGCCAGATCAGTTTGAGGAATTCTGGCCCGTGCTCAGCCCCTGTGTTACCTGCATCCTGCGGCCAGCCTGGCGAGCCCCAGGGGTGGTCCCATCCGTGATGCCAAGGAGCGGCCCGAACCCGAAACTCCCAGACAGCATGCGGTTCATGTGCTGCCGGTGGATGGCAAAAGGATCCCTTTGGAGAGGTGCAGAGAACAATGGTGAGGACAAAGCCCCATTTAATCCGCTCCTCCCAGCTCTGTGTTATTCTTGCACAACTGTACACTCCTTCCCAAGCTGAAAATTCAGAATCCTGAGATGTCTGTGCTGTCCATGGTGACTCCTGGTGCTGGAAGGGATCTCTGGATCTCATCACATTTCTTGTGGTAGAAGGTTTCATACCACAGAAGCCCTCTCAGGTACTAATTTCTGTCTGCTCAGAAGCAGCTTGGTGTTCTGCTTCAGTACTGCTCTGGAGACTAGTAGGGCCAAGGCCACTCCAGAACCTCACTGCTCTGACATCTTTTGTAGGGAGGTGCCAGATCTTCCCTGCTGCAAAGCGAAGGCTAATACACTTAATGGCACCAGGGAGCAGGAGATCCTACATATCGTCCTCTCACCCCTCCATGTACACGGACACAAACAGTGAAATGCAAGAGTGGAACCTCCAGAAGGGACTGCATGGCCTGACACCCCTCTGCCCCCAGGGGTTGAGACCACATACAGCTTTTCCAGATTTGAGGGAGAAAGGGGATCCCCAACTGGTATTCCCTTCTTTTGCAGCCTCCACTTTGAGGGCTGCATGCATTCACACAGGTTGGTGAAGCAAGAGGAGGAAAAGGAGGGTAAGGATAAAGAGTCAGAATAGGATGGCCACAATTAGAAACTTCTGGGAAATACCATAGCTTTTTTCCTGCACATCTTGTAGCCTGCAATTATCCCTCTTGAGCTTTAATGACCTCCACAGCACAGATTATTCCTGAGATGACAGTAGTACCCACTACTTAAATACTTAAAACCAATACTTTTCTGTCTCTACTGGAAATGCCTCCCATAATAAAAGCTAGACTCATACCTGCCATGTAAATGAGAACACACAGTCATTCAGTGACTAACTGGGACATCAAGGTCTCCTCTCCTGCTAATTTGCTCACAGCTGATAAAATTCTGGCTTACTATTGATTTCCTAAGCAAAAGATTGACTATTCTTCTACATACATAAATTTCACCAAATTTCTAGTAGTGTCTTGTTTAACATAATCAAATTCTTCCTGTATTACAGTCTATTCCTTATCCACTTTGGCAAGGGCTGCCAACTTAGTGTCACTGCCAAAATTTATCAATAGCATCCAATTTCTGTACTGAGGACGGAAACAAAAACATTTAGTGAAAGGAATCCCAGGAAGAGTTCTTGGGACCTTTGTTAGATTTCAATACTCGTGTTTCAAAACTACTCGTTGTTTTCTCTTTACTTTGTTCCTCACAACTTGACAACTGCTTCAGCAGCCTTCTCCAGCTCCATTAATGACTTCCTGTGCAGAACAGCAACAAACACTGGACAGAGCAGCAGATTTTATCTATCTCAACTGCAACCCTACTTTGCATAACGAAAAAAAAAAAAAATCCTCGCGCAAAGAAAAAGATTAGTTATTATTCCAGCCCTCTCTTCCTCTCAAGACAGCTGCGATGCCTTTTGGCCTACTTTATTACGCTTTCCTCCAAGACCACGCTCCAATATCGCGGAAACGAGACCGACGCGAGCCCTGTTACTGCGGGCCCGTGTTTGCCCCGGCACCGCGCTGCCCCTCCGGAGGTGTCCGTGTTTGCCCCCGGCAGCCGCGGCGCTCCCGGGCCCGCCCGGCTCTGCCCGCCCGGCGGGACGCGGGGCCAGCGCACACTTCCCTGGGGACGCTCCGTGCCGCAGCCCTCCCTCCTTCCCTGGCTGCCCGCCGCCGATCGCCCCGCAGAATGCCCACCCCGACTCACATGGCAAACATGGGGTCCTCCGGCTCGCCATCCCTCATCAGCCGGAACATGCTTCCCTCGCTCGGGGGCGGCCTCTGCGGAGGGGAGAGGGCGGTCAGCGCAGCCGGGGCTGAGGGCGGGGAGGGCGGAGCGGCGGAACCNNNNGCCCCGGGGGAGGACGCGGGCGAGGCGGGGCCGCGCGGCACAGCGCCCCCTGGCGTCCCCCGCGGGCGGTGCCCCCGGGCCGCAGCTCCCGCCGGGCAGCCCGGGAATGGGAATGGCAATGGGAATGGGAAAGGAAATGGGAATGGGAAGTGGAAGGGCAATGGGAATGGGAATGGGAATGGGAATGGGAATGGGAATGGAAATGGGAATAGGAATGGGAAGGGGAATGGGAATGGGAAGATGCGGTGGTAACAGAGGGACCGGGCAGGCTCCATCGCTCCGCACAGCTTCCCCACCAGGGGCAGCGCGGGGGCAGGCACTGATCCCTTCTCTCTGCGGACCAGTGACAGGTCCCGTGGGAATGGCCTGAAGCTGGGTAAGGGGAGGTCTAGGCTGGATATCAGGCAAAGGTTTTTCACCCAGGGGGTAGCCGGGCACTGCAACGGGCTCCCCAGGAACGTAGCCACAGCACCAAGCCTGACAGAGTTCAAGATGTGTTTGGACAACACTCTCAGGCACACGGTGTGACCCTTGGAAATGGTCCTGTGCAGGACCAGGAGCTGGACTCGACAATCCTGATGGGTCCTTTCCAACTCAGAATGTTCTGTGATGCTGTAGTAACCCCTGTGGCTCGTGGCCAGTTGGTTCCCGGCCAGAGTCCACAGCGTTGCCTGGCTGCTGCAGAGGCAGCACTTATCCCAGGCTTCCTGCACGGCACGGGCATGTGGGAGGCACCCACAGAGCTGCCTGGCTGTGCCGAGCGCATGCACAGCGAGCGCACGCAGTGCTCTGCTGGCGGAAGCAGGGAGGATCACTTTGTGAGCCAGCTGTGGGCCATCAGGGACCGATCCTGGACAGCCACTGGAATCACAGGCGAAGCCTAGGTACTTGTGTGCACCTACAGCAGTGGTGGGGAATCTCTAGAAAGCAGGTGGATGACACCTCTGTCACCATCTCTGGGGAATGCTGGTTGCCTTCAGCTACCGCCAGCCCCACTGGATTACAGGGAAGAGAGCAGACTGACTCATCCCAGCTCCAGCCCAGGGCACGCTTCCTCAGTGGTGCTGCTGTTGACTGTTGCATCCGGCCCACCATGTGCAGGAGCCAGACTGGACCCGCGCCAGAGGACTGGAAATAGCAGGTTGCAAGAAGTGGTTGAAAAATTGAACTCCTGAGTTGTGGCAGGAGCCATGTCCTTGGATTTCGGAGTCTGACAGAGGAAAATGACCCAGTAGCATGGCTCACGCGTGGAATGCATAGAGGACTTGGCAATACTTCTTGCTCCAGCAGGTCTCAGAACTGCTTGGTATTGAGAAAGAAGACCTCTCACGGGAGGCCCGTGCCTGTGTGCATGCAGAAGGCTCTCCAGAAGTCCCTTCTGCACACAGTAATTGCATTCTGCAATTACTGAAACCAAAACATCCACAATAGGGGAACTGTCGACAGCACAATGGTGCAGGATCATGAGGTGGACACAAGTCCTATGGGCAGAGCACGGGTTAAGCCTCTCGGAGGGAGGCTGTTCACAAGTGAGCTACTGAAACAGCTCCTGTCACCACTCAGAGCTCATCTCTGAGTGCTGAAGTTCACACAAAGCCCTTGCTGGCGCTGCCTCAACCTCTCTGATGCTGCTTCTGCAAACCTGAATCATCCTTCAGAGACCTCCAGCCTGGAAAGCCTTTCCTGTCTGGTGTGTTTTCCTTTTGCTCTGAGGCACTCTTGGTGTTTGATTGGAGTGTGGAGCTGACCTCAAGTGTCAGGCTGCAAAGGGAGGTAAAGATCTTCTAGGGCAGAAATGTAAACATCTTTCGGTTTTCTTCTTTTTTTTTTTCTTTCTTTCTTCTTTTCCCCAGATCTGGGATAAAATAAATTGCTGTCCCCTGGATACTAGTGATCCTCCCACTCCTGCAAAGTCCCAGAGATGGTAGGGCTCTATCAGTTTTTCCAAATTATAAGCCAGGCATTAATGCCTTCAAACACAGAGGAGAAAGGAACAGAAAAGAGTCAGGAACAAACACTGCTCTGCAGATCCTTTTTCTGTCCCTAATGCTGCTCCTCTGCAAGTGCAAGCCAAGGGCTGAGTTTGTGAGACTGGGGGCTGAGGCTGTGCCTCTCCCTGGGTATTTCTGCAGCTTTCCAGGCAGTCCTTACAGCTGATGGACACCTTACCAAAGGCTGCATTTCCGGGGCCATTGCCAGTTCAGCAAACCTCGAGGGAGCCTTGCTTGCAGAGAGTCACGCTGGCGGCAAACGCTGCGTGAAACCCTGGAAGGAGGAATTAGAACGGCAACCTTTTTGTGGAATGCGGACAAGGCCATAGGTCTGAGGAATGCAGGATCTGTTCGCTGCAGCGTTGGCAGGAGAGGTTTCTGCACAGCACTCACCAGTTATTCCCGAGGTGCTCCAAGGGCATGGCCAGTGAAAAAGGAGCGACGAGGGGGTGTGAGTGAGAAGCAAGGCTCCCATCTTGCTCCTCTCACACTCTCTGTTCTCTTTTCACAATGAACAAAAACCATTATGTCTCTCCATTTCCTTTCTTTCTCTTTTCCCCTCGGAGCTGCCCAGGTTGTGCCGGGGAAGGCGGGAGCGGGGGAAGGGCGGGCAGCGGGCGCTCGGCGGGCAGCGATGAGCGGCGCCGCTGCCCTGGGCTCCGCCCCGCCGCTGCTCCGGTGCTGCCCGCCGCCCCCGGCATCCCCGGAAAGCCAACTGAGCATCACGCGGGGAAGGCACGTAAAGGGCAGGGTGAGAAACCTGCCTGGTTACCTGCTGCCGGCACGGAGCGAGCATTTGGGGCAGGAGGGCAGAGAGAGCGCGGCCGAACGCTGCAGGGGCCCCGCGCACGCCTGGAAGACAAAGAAATCCTCGTTAGCAGAAGTCAGAGCTACCCACAGCCATTTCCTCATTGGCGCCCTTCATCTGCGCCTCTTACGTAATCCTCACCCAACAACTAACTCCGACCTCAGATGAAGGGCACCCTGAGTGAAGGACAGCTCTGATTTGATCCTCAAATGTGGAAATTCGTATTTGGGATGCTACAGCCAGGTTGTGGTGGCTGCAGCCTGCGTTGTGTGGCAGCGATTACTTTCAGAATATTTTGCTCGTGTTAAGAGTGTGTCTGTCACACTGAGTGAGAGCCACGACCTCCATCTGTGCTGCGTTAGCAAAGAGAGGCTCACAAAAAAATCACGATTGAAAACATCCCTCCTCTTTCCAGTCTTCTGACAGGCTGTGTCACCCCTCGTCATTCCCTTCTACTCCTCTTGCTTCTTCTCCTTGTGTTACCTACCCTGCTTCCAGCCCTCCTGCAGGGCTTATTTAAATATGCTGCCTCTCAGGAAGCCATTTCCCAATGCAAAGGTGGCCGGTGGTTGAATTCTTGGGTATTTCATCTTAAATTCGGTATACAGCATTGTGAAAGAAGAACAAAGCGGTTTATCTGCTGGGATTTTTAATGGACACAGTACAGAAAGATGAACAGTGTGGATTAAATACATAAATGCATCCAAACACATTCCCTCTGCACACTGAGATTTTGCTACTTTTGCTGTAAGTGAAAGGACAGATATTTCATATTTATGTAAATCTAAGAAAATTTAATGCAAATACACATGCTTCTGCTCTTTTGTTATTCAGCAAACTGTTTGGAAGAGGTTTGGAACCACTTAGGAATTAGCTCAGTAAATATAATTCTTAAAATACCCAGTTATTGTGTTTTGCTTCTGCTCAGAAAAATGGCTCACAGTTAGTTAGTTCAGCCTTCAAAATAAACACAAAAGTCACCGTCCCTCCTGCCCCCATCAGAACACAGTGACATGACTAGCAAGGTGATAGACCAAAATGCATAAATAATTGCTTCTAGGTGCATTCACCCCGCATTTGCTGGGAGCAGAAAAACAGATACCACGCATGAAAGCCCAAACACATCTCAACCACGTGCTCACGTATGATGGCACACGCCAGCAAGCTCAACGCACGCCTCAGTAGAAAAGTACCATACTTTCTACACTCACCAAAGTAAGAGAATGCATCAGAGGGAAAATATCCCCCCCGTGCACATGCAGGTATGTACCCACCTACATAAACACCAAGCACAAACACGGTACAGCACCAAAATTGTGACACTGGATGGAGAAAATGACATTCCCATTGTTGTCTGGGCTGCAGGCACGGCCAGCATCTGTTCCACACAACGATCTGTCACGTAACTTCTGCAGCTCCCTCATTTTGTCGAAGGACATAAGTCCCCAAAAAGGATGGAATATATTCTGCTGAGTTGGCACAGCGACTACAAAGACGACAGAACACTCTGAGCAGGGACTGGCATCTGCAGAGCGCACAATGAGTGTACTGGCGTTTGCAACAAAGGGGAAAGCACAGATGGGAGAGAGGAGCGGAGAAAAGCTGCACATCGATCTGGCAGGCGAAATGCAGCGTGGCACAGATCAGGTGGAGGAGCAGAAGTCACAGGGAAGAGCGAGGTGAGACAGTCAGTGGATAGCCTCAGGGCTTGAGGGAAGCAGCTGCACACTAGAAGCCCAGGGAATCTCACCACCGGGATCCAAAGGGCAAGAAGAGTCAGAATGCAGAAACAGGCAGGTCACAAGGAATGAAGAAGAATTTCATGTTGGATTTAAGAGGAAAAGCAGAGTTGACACAATCATGCACAATCCCACAAAATGGGACACAATCCCACAAAATGGGACGTGAAAAACAAACGAGGGGATGTGAGATGAATTTTGTAGTAAGATACAGGATGTCACGAAGAGAAGCCAGGGAGAGGGCCATGGGAAGAGTGCTGCCAAGAACACAGGTAGGAGACAAATGCAAAGAAGCAGCAGATGAGGGAAAAATTGCAAAGGGGATGGGGTGGGGAGCATGGAAGGGACAATGTGAGGTTGCAGACTGCAGGTGCTGGGGAGCAAAGGAGAGCTCGCTGCTGCCATGCCAGCTTGTAGTGCTGACCCCACAGCTCCATCCCACAGGTTGCTGGAAACGAGCTCCCCTTGCACAAACAGGTGTTTGTGTGTTTGCATCCGTGGGTGCGCAGTCTGTGTCAACACAGAGCTTTGGGCACGGGAACATCTCTGAACATAATCCTTTGCTTTCTCCCCTCTAGGATGTTGTGTCAAGGCCTGTTTGTGCGTTAATGTGAAGATGTCTTTGCCAAGGGATACGTGTCAATGTAATTTCATGTTTTCAGTGGTTGAGTGTGTAAAGGAAAAGGATCCTGGAAAAAAAATTCTGGATTGGTGAGGAGAACAGCAGAGCAATGAGCCATGCACCTTCTGACAAGCAGAAGCAGAGGGGAACAACATCTGGCCCCTATATAGGTTATTTTGGGTCCCATTTTTAAGTGTATATCTAGAAATCAATATTTTCTTCATGCAAAAGAGAAGGATGAAAGAAGGCTACTTGAACCAAACCAGGGCTGGAATGCTGACAGCAGCTAGACCTGAGAAATTGGCCAGATGGGTTTTGTGAAACAGTGGGGGAAAAAAACATTAGTGCATGCATTTTCATAATTTGGTTTATTTTGGTACCAGTCTAGATGTGTGTGTCTGAGTTACAGGACTGTTTTTGGGGCAGGCACTCTGCACTGTGTGCAGCTGGGAAGAACGTCAATTAGTCAGATCATGAGAGAAGCAGCTGTTGCCGTGGAGGAGACGACATGACAAGGTGGGGACCTTCTACCTCCTGTCACACAGATCATAATTTATCCAATCTCCTTCATGCTTTCCTTCAGGAGATACATACTCAGTGCCCTGTGCCCCAGGAATACCAATGGCTTTGCTGTTAAATGCTCGAACCGAGACACATTCGATTAAACTCAAGAGCAGCAGCTCCAAATCTGGCTTTGCACAGAGGCTGGGTTTGTATCTGGAGGACAAGAAGGGCTTGTGCACCTCAATACATTTTCCAACCAGATGGATTAACATCCTTGCCTTGCACCTGCCAGAAGGACTGCGTACACCTGTACGTCCCTACGCGCTCACGTGCACGCTCACGTCTGTATGCAGGTAGGCCTGCAAATGCGTGCGGATTTATTTTCTTTTTTCTGCTGGATGAGCCTGTGACTAAGAGCGGGACGATATAAACCTTCTGGGAAAGGTGAAGGGAATTTTGTCATCCCAGTCTGCTCAAGCTGGTAACCAAAGGGCTGAGGAGCGGCTACAGGAACATCTGTTTCATTACCAACAAATCCCTGCAGTTCCAAGTCACCACCTGCGGTTCTGCAGGAAGGACATTAGGCTAAAGGGAGACCCGGTGCTGGGCGACGATCCTTCCCAGCCCGGAGGGAAGCACCGGCACAATGTCTGCCAGAGCCCGGGCCTGAGGCGGGCGGGCGGGCAGCAGGGGTCAGTGTCGCAGGCCGTGCACTGCGGGCCGGTGGCCGGGAGCGGGAGGCCGGGAGCGGGCACTCGGAGCGGAGCCCAGCGGGACGATGCCCGCGCCCTCGCGCGCCTTCCCGCCGCCCCACGTGCCCGCGGCCCCTCCCGCCTCGCACTGCGCCAAAGGGCCCCGCGCCCCCGCCCCGCGGCACACCGGCCGCCGCCAACCAATGGCAAACCTGTTGCCAGGCAGAGAGCTCATTTGAATGGCCCAATCAGGCGCCCCAGCCTCAGCCCCTCCTTATATGGGGACGGGGGATGCGCTCGCTAATCCGCCCCCCCGCCACCGCCGGCTGCCCCGCCCACCCCCTCCGCGAAGCACCGCCCACCCCCTGCCCGAGGCCCCGCCCAGCCCCTCCGCCGCGCGCGGAGCGCGGGAAAAGCGCCCGGCGCTGGGCGGGCGGGGGGAGAAGGTGGGGAGGGCAGAAGGGGAGGGGCGGGAGGAGCCCCGCCGCCGGGAGCGCTTCCAGCGGGAGGAAGGGCGGGCAGCTGGAGTGGAAAATTCCAGGCAGGAGGCCGCGTGTCGCCAGCGCTGCCCTCCCACACGGCCCCGCAGCGCCGCTTCTCGCCTCCCCCGGATTCCTCCTGGAGAGCCAGGCAGCCTGTACGGGCGGCTCCCCGGGCGTGCTGCGGGCAGAGGGCTCGGCTCCCCTCCCTTTCCCGGACGCTTCCCGTCGGAGCCGCAGCACCTCGGCGCGGAGCGGGGCTTTCGGCTGGCCTCGACGGGGCCGTGCGGCGCCTCGCGGGGACCCGCGGTGCGCCCCCGCTGCCGGGCGGCCGCGGCCGAGCGCACTTTGTTCTGGCGGCCCGTCCCTCTCCCCTCCCTCCTCCGCCTCCCGTCCCTCTCTCCTCCCTCCCCAGGTCCCTCCTTCCCTCGTCACCGGCGCTGTATAAATCCCCTGCCCCGGCGGATCCCCCCACCGCGGGAGACCCTGGTACTTTGGCCCCCGGGGCGGGATCCTGCCGCCGCCTGCGGACCGCTGGGACTTTGCGCTCCCGCCGCTGACCCCTTCTCGCCCGCTCCCTCCCTCCCTCGCACGGTTCCCACCGGCCTCTTCCCTTCGCAACCGGGGGGCCAGGATGTCGGAAAAACGCGTTGAGGAGGCACCGGCGGAGCTGAGCGCTAAGGTGAGACACCTCCCTCCCCTCCCGCTCCCCTCTTCCCATCCTCGCCACCGGCCGCGCTCCCGGCGGGAGGGGAGGGAACGGGCTCGGCGGGGGGGCGAGGGCTCCGTGAGGCGCCCTGGCGGCGGGGCCCCGCCCCCGCCCCCCATTGGCCGGGCGGCGCGAGCGCGCGCGGGGTTCGGCTCCGCTCGGAGCCGGGTCGGAGGGCGGGGGGGGGGCGGGGAGCGGTGTCACGGCGGAGCGGGGGGAAAGTTGTGCGGACACAAAGCGCGGGCCCTCGCATGGCCGGGGAAGGAGGAGGGAGGGGTAGAACGGAGAGGGAGAAAGAGAGGTCCTTTTTTTTTTTTTTTTTTTTGATAAATCGTTAAAACTCTTCCGTGCCACTTCTGGCCTCCACACGCGTGTGCGGGCTAAAAGCAGCTCTGACGCGCGTTCGCTGCTGTTTTCCTTTGTCGGGCGGGCGGATTTAACGCCTAATATGTCTCCTCGCCCGCTATTCCGCCTCTCCTGCGAGCCTTCTTTGTTTAGGCATCCCCGTCTTTTATTGCCGCTGACCGCCGGAATGTTGTTGGTTTTCCCCCCCCTCCCCCCGCACCTCATTTCATATATAGGAAAGGAAAGAAAAGAAGGAAAAACTCGAAGAGAAAGCAGTCCACAAAGAAAAGAAGAAGGAGGTAGTAGAGGTGAGGTTCTTCTGAGGGACAGATTTGGTGACATCGGGGAGGTTTTTGTGCTCGCTGTGGGTAGCAGATGTGAAGGGAATATGGGAGATTAAGAAAGGGAGCAGGCCAAGCATAGAGATGAAGAGAAGAGCGAGCTCTTGGATAATTGTGGAGAATGAGCCTTGAAGGACTTAGTGTAGTCACCACAGCCCACCAGGGAGAAGAAAGGTCACAGCAGGGAATGGAGCCGAGAACAAGTGGGAGAATGTGGCACGGGAGATGTGGTCCTGCGCCCACTGGGGTATCCTGAGGTGCACAAGGAGCATGTGTTGGAGAAGGTGGGGGGAGGAACAGTGAGGAAACGCACAGATTGATGGAGCTCGGGAGGGATCTGGAAGCAGATGTACCGTGAGCCTCGGCTAAGTCATTAGCCTGTAATCAGAGAGATGCTTTGGTTGTTGGGAGGGATGGCAGCAGCTCATCGGGATGTAAGCTCGTGGGAGACAAGGAGCTTCATGTTGGGGATGGACTGGAAGGATTGGCTTGGTGAAGGAGGGCTGGTTGGGAGGAGTGTACAGCAGGGGTGGTGGGAATAACGGTGTCGGAGTAGCAATGCGCTCAAATGCATTCCTGGAGCGGCTGGAGCTCTGGAAGTTGTGCTCGTAGCAAAGAGCACGTGGACATGTCATCCTGGCACCAGTTTCTGACCGGTTTGTTTCATTCAGGATGAGGAGAACGGAGCTGACGAGGATGATGAAGAGAATCCTGATGATGTGGATGAAGAAGAAGGTGGTGATGAGGATGAAGGTAGGGGAAATTGAAGGAATTTGAGGCTGCAGAGGAATAGAGGATTGTGGAGGGAAATTCCCTCTCTGATCCCTCTTGACTCTGAGATTACATTCCCTTAAATGCTGCTTGAGTTTAACCCGTGATTTTCCTTTCTTGCTTGTGCTTAGAAGCAGATGAGAATGGGCAGGAGCAGGATGGCCATGCAGAGAAACGATCTGCAGAGGAGGAGGAGGTGAGTAGTAGTGTAAGAACAATGGTGGGGAGAGGGAATGAGGCTACTTGCTGTTTGTTGATCAAATCCATGTGGATGCTGCTGCTGATAATCCCAAATAGGCCTCGGGTCTCGCTGCTTCAGGAGCAGACTGATAAACAAATCTGATGTGGCAAGGGGATAGTAAACACTTGATGGATGCTCCTTGTAGGATCCAGGTCCCTCCACCAGCAGTTGTGGTGCTCAGTGAGAGAGAGTCGAGGTGCTGGGTTGTGCTTGGCCATGACCTCTGAGCTGCCTGTGTCTCCTGGGCTTCAGGCCACGAGGTGCACTTGTAAGGGTGTGGTGATGGAAGGGTCTGATCTTCCTTTTGAGGGGAGTGGAGTGGTGTGAGCCTCAGCTTCTTACACCTGCTGGAAGTACCAGCGTGGGTGTGGCGTCCCTCTGGATGGAACTGTCCACATCTTAAGCACGACCAACAGAACAGCTGTGTCAGGCACTCCAGAGTGCTTTAGAGGAGAGTGGATTTAGGCCTAGCAGAGATTTCCATACGGAGGAAAGAGCTAAGAATTTTGTGGAGAAATCATGTACCTTGGGGTGGTGACTGTTTGGTGGTAACTCCTTCTTTTTCCTCCCCGTGGCTGATGCAGGATGAAGTGGATCCAAAGAGACAGAAGACAGAGAACGGCTCTTCAGCTTGAGTCCTCCCCTCCCATCTCCCCTGTTCCGTCCATCTCTCCTCCTCCATTCCAGCCTGTGCTTGCACTGCCCGTTAGCCTCTGGCTTCACACAATCTCAGATGAGGAAAGATTAGAAATGCTCTCAGACGGGGAAGACGGCAGTTCCCTTCTCACCCAAAGACCTAGCCCGTCCATGACATTATTCCCCAGCTGAAATTGCCCCCTTCCCCTGCATCCCTTCACTGTGCCCCACTTCCCAGCGCTCCTGTTCCCTCAAGGATCTCATGGTTTCCTGGGCACACGACCTCGCCGGGCGCTTCACGTGGCAAAGCACCTCCCCTTGTCCCCTTGTCACCTGCCCGCCTGTTTTTGTCACTGGTGTGAGATTCTTGAGAGCTCCCGCTGCCCAGCCCTGCTGCCAGAGCTCCTCCCAGAGCCAGGAGGCGCGGGCACAGACCTCATGGTGCGTTCCCCAGTCCTAGGCCTCTTCTCATCCGCTTTCCCCCTGAGCCCCGAGAGGCAAAGAATATTACAAGCAAATAATGGTTCTATTAAGCGACACACGGAGACAGGATTTATTTTAAGCTTTTTTTTTTTTTTTTCCAAGTTTACATGACAGCAAGCTGGCCCTCGTGAATTTTTTCGGAAGATAAGGGTTGCTTTTATATATGAATTTCATCTGAGCTGTGTATTTTTTTAATTTGGAGGCTTTTTTAAAACAAATCAAGAGAGACACAATTGGGGACCAAACTTTGATTTCCATTTTTTCCCTTCAGATTTTCTTGTGACCATTTTTTGTAAATTAAAGGCAATATAGCCACAGCGTTTTCTATGGCACAGACATCACGAGGATGATAGATATAAATATATATATTGTTTTCAACAAGCACTGTAAATAAAAGCGTTTAAAAATGTTTCAAACCGCTGTGGATGGCCGTGTCTTCACATCCTGCAGGGTCGGTGGGAGCTGGCTTGTGGGAAGAGGGGGTGGAGAGGGGAGCCAGAGGTTGATCAGAGGGCGTGTGTTGGTTGTTTAAGGGCTCGTATTTGGGTCCTGCTCGCCCTGTCCCGCTGGGGGGCATGCCACAAACACAGGACCAAGCTCCAGGGCTGTCCTGGATCTCTTGGAAGGGGTGTGGGAAGGGAAAGCCAGCCGTGGCCGCTGGCTGCAGCCCGGCGCTGCTGTCGCCGTGCGCTGTCCCTGGCCCTGCCCGGCCGCCTGCAGGCGACACCCGCACGGCAGCCGCGACAGCGACCAGGGAGCGCTGTGAGAGGCGACAGCCTCAGTCCTTTGTCCCGCCAGCTGCCTCGGGGAGAGCTGTCAAGCGTCTGTCTTTTTATCTGTGCAGACCTTTAAAGCTGCCGTTCGTGTTTCTCCTTTTTGAGCCCGTGCTTTGGCAGCGCGCAAGGAGCCGCCGGGAGCTGTAAATAATACCAACTTTTGTAAATAATACCAACTTTTGTAAATAATGCCAACTTTTGTGTGAGCGTCAGCGGCTTTGTGCTGCTCCGGGTCAGGCTCTGGAAGCGCCAGCACTTGTCTCCAGAGGGGCGAAGCGTCCGCTGGCATTTTCTCCCAGTGCTGCAGGGACAGAGCTGCTGCCGAGCCCCGCTGCCCGCGGGTGCCTCCCGGCTCGGGTCACGCTGCTCGAGCCCGGCTCCCGATCCTGGTGGAGCCGCCGGAGCCGCAGCCAGCGTGGGCTCCGTGCCCCGAGAGCCGCGGTGCCAGAGGCGGTGCCGGCTGCCCGCGGTGCCTCCAGCTCCCTGCTGCTCCCGCCGGGATCCTGGGCTGCTCCGGCCCGCGCGCACCTCCGAGCGCGCTGCTGCAGCTCGGCATGCCCAGCATTCCTCCATTAAAAAAATACAGATTCTAGTCTCTGCTCCAGACTCGGGCAAGTCCTCGGGACTTCCCCAAACTTTCTGCTTGGCAGCCAGCTATTACTGTTCAGTACTGAAGACGAATTATCGGCGGATGATAGCATCTCTGCAGGGGCAGATTAGAGCTCTCAAACTTCCTCCCCACCACCCGTGCAGTGCCCGGCTGGGGGTAGTGAAGAATGTGCTTGTCAATGAGAAGTTATGGAAGCGTAATTCCATCTCTGCTTCCTATGTGGATGCAACAGCAGTACCACTGGCTCTATCCAGGCAGTCATCCAGAAGGAAGTGGGGCAGCAGCCGATTGTTAGGCCAGCGCTAGCAATGAGAGCAGCCACCCTTCCTCTCCTCTGAGGGAAATAGTGCAGGACAGAGGGAAGTGACAAAGGACTGCCAGGCAGCTTCTCCATATCTCTATGGGCCCCTTGATTCCCCAGTTTCTACTATTTCTTCCACCTAACTCGTTTTTATTGAACAACATTGTCACTGTCTGTGGATAGTTAGAAGATATAGCTAGAGATACAGAAATAAAAAAATATCTGCTTTGGGTTTTTTTCCATGTTAGTGACCTGCAGGGCATCATCCCTGACTTGAGGTGAGGGCTACAGATAACACAATAGAAAATCACACAGTTTATTCCTTTCCTGTGGGTCTGCAAAGATCCATGCTGAATCCAGTGGTATTTTGGCTGACAGAGTGAGCTCAGCAAGCAGTGCCATAGGCTTCCAGAAAAAGTTGAGGATGCAGGGCTTTGCACTGCGCCTCATTTCGAGCCTGCCTGTGTGCTTGGTTTGTGTCCGAGCCTGCAGGTTTATTAATCTTTCAGCCTAATTCTTCTCCCACAATGAGATCAGTGGTGTCGTGCTGGTGTCATCAAGGTAAGAACAAAGCCTGTCTTCACCAGTGATTCCTCAGAAATGATGACGCCTTTTCAGGGCCTTATTCGCCTTCCTCGTCTCTGCGCTAATTCTCTGCTCATTTAATTTAATTCCTGCGGCCATCTGTTAACCTCATCAGCTGGGGGCAGAACTCCCTCAGCTGTCCCTTTCTCGCTTCCGACGGAACCTGCTGCAAGCTTACAGCAGATCTGCTCCTGCCAGCCAAGCAGCACCGGAGATTTCCTTCTTTCTCCTCCTCCTCCTCCAGGTCTGCTTGCTTTGAGGGAATTGTGGAGGTGTCGCAGTCGTGCTCTTGCAGGCTCTGCTAAACTTCCCTCTAGACTGACAATTTCTGCTTCTGGTGGCCCTTTTGTGTGGTCTGGAAAAGCAAAGGCTGACTCCAGTGCAGAGAGCAGGTAGAGCCACCTGTGGGCTCTTAGCTGGGTCCCTGTCCTCGCTTGGATGAGCGAGTGACCCCTTGCTCCTTGGCAGGGATCACTGGGCACGTGGGACCTGGGCTGTGGTTGTGAAAGGGGTGCCACACCTATAGGACAGCTCTGGCTGCTGCAGGTGACCAACAACAGTGCCTTGTTGGGTGAATAAAACCAGACGTAGCTCTGGAATCAGCTCTGATGTGACCAAGAGAGATGGGCTAGGGATCTTGAGATGTCCCTGTCCATCTACCAACTTCAGCGATATGTGAAGCAATAGAGGCCTGCCATCGAAAATGTGAGCTGAGTCTGAAGATATTTTGAAGTGCTGAGCCCAGAAATGAATGCTCTTTGTATCTTATAGCTGTCACCTTCTCATTTCCCCTTAGGCAAATGATCCCCTCTGCCCAGCTTCTTTTGTCTTTCACACCAGTTTTATCTCAATAGATGATACAAGATGGGAATAATCAAAACCATCACATGGGCAGAGTTGTGAACCCTCCTTCAGACCTGGAAAAAGTGAGCCCTCCAGCCACTGCTGGTCTGGGAGGAAAACCCTTCTTGCTTCAGGAAAGTCCATAATCACCTTGTTGCTCTAGCTTTATAAAAACAGTGAAGAGCAATTATTCCTTCTCTTCCCCTGGGATCAGGGGCTTCTTTAGTCCCTCTGGTTAGGAGACACATTGCTCCACCACGTCCCATATGCCATATGGGAAACAAACCACTCGCCTTCCCAGATCCTTAAGAAGGCCGTGTACTTTTCCCTCCCACCTCTCTCCCTGGTTTCAAACACGGAGTCAGAGACAGCCCTGCTCGTGGCTGCTCCAGTCTGTTGGCTCAGGGAAGGAGCCTGTGTTTACATGTGTGGGCTCAGGCTCAGGACATGTTGCAGATGGATGGGACATCTCATCAGTGGGTGAATTTGGGGTTTCCTTCTGTGCTGAGCTGACCCCAGCTGGACCCCAGAAATCCACCAAAGCTGCTCTAATGCTCCCCTTCTCAACAGGATGGGGGGCAGAAAATACAGTAAAGGCTCACGCCAAGGAATGTTCATGGGTCAAGATAAGGACAAGGAGAGATCATTCACCAATTACTGTCACAGGCAAACCAGACCTGACTTGGGGAAAATTTAATTTAATTTATTAATAATCAGATCAAAGCAAGAAAATCAGAAAATAAAACCAAATCTTAAATCACCATCCTCTCACCCCTTCTTTCTTCCTGGGCTCAATTTCACTCCCAGTTTTCTCTATCTCCTCCCCTCCAGCAGTGCAGGGATTTGCAGCCAGTTCATCACACACAATTTCTCACAGAAACCACTCCTGGAGCCCCTCCATGACTAAGACCTTGCCATGCAAACCCAGTACTATTTCCTGGTGAGCTTTTATGGTTTTAGCAAAGCCTGGACAGTCACAGGGGTGAGGAAAGACCTAAGGTCTCCAAGTGTTCAAGGATCCCAGCCACACAACCTGGCTCACGGGCCCAGCGTGGTGCCACCAAGCGCAGCTTTGCTCTTGTGGGAGGCATTTCTTATTAGGCACAGAAGAAGATGCTTTTCTGTCTGAGAAGAGCACACAACTCCTGTGTGTGCTGTGGGTGACATCTGGCTGGTGCTGCTTGTCACCAGGGGGCTGCAGGAGCTGCACATTCTATAGACCTCCGGTGGGTTTTGAAATGACGTTTATTGGTCCCCTTCTCTACTCTGTATCTTAAACTCTGCATCTCAAAGGTCCAGGTCAGCTTCTGCAGCGTCCTGTGCTTCGTTCTCAGCTCAGTCCCTTCAGTCACGCACTGGTGTCACGTCAGCAGGGTGTTTGGCTACATGTCCTGCAATGAAGGACCTTGTCCCTAAGTAAAAAATGTTACCAGGGCTCTCTGCATCCAGGATAGAAGATCCTGCAACACGTAAAAGATGTGAGATACAGCAAAACCAGCCAGTTTCCAGAGGCCTGTGATTACCTGTGTCTGCCAATACCTCGCTGGCAGCTCAGGTAGAGTCATGGCTTAGACTTTCCCTGCTCTTACAACAATTCAAGCATTGTTTTAGGATGCATTTACTAGGATGCACAATTTGTAATGAAAACTTTCAAAGCCCCCTGCCTGAAGCATCCTTCAGCAGCTTTTGTGTTGCTGCATATCCAAATGCCTTGGCGAAAAGGTCTTTGCTGGACAGCACTTCCCAGCAAAAGCCCAGCACAACTCCAGGTAGGCTTGTCCATAAGCACACCAGAAAACTTACAGCTGGTTGCTGTTTTCTTTTGGGAAGTTTCTTGGTACTTATAAATATTTTCCTGTGTCAGATCCAGTTTTGAAAAGAGCTGAAGCTGTTGAATATGGCTCTAACAAACCTCCTGAGCTTCCAGGACAGCAGCATGGTAAATATGGACCCAGATTTGAGCTGGGAATTTGATGTTTCTTCACAAGGTAAATTTCACAGAAGATTCAGTAGGGATGTTTGGAAAAGCCAGCCTTGTAATTCAAATGAGTCAGGAGGTTTTGCTCATAACTAAAGAAAATACAGACTGCTTCAGGGTCTGTGAATCCCTTTCCATAGCTGTGGAAATAAGCGTTCTGGTGTGGCATTGCTAATGGTGTGCCACGCTGGCTCTAGTTCCTTGTTGGGAGAGGATCCTTTCTGCCTCAGTTTCTCTGTGCTTTAAATGCTTTCAGATCATATCCTGACTCCAGATCAAATCTCCCATGTGTGGCAGGATCCCTATAGGTGTTCCCAGCATCCCCAGGGCCGTTTATGCTTTTACTTCCAAGTGTGAAAAGCCTACAGATGGGATTCCAGACTGCAGACAGAAAGGAATACGGGGTGTCATGGAGTTGGGATGGAGTGGTGACACCTGTGGTGTCCCACTGCTGTACAGCAGAACACCTTCGTGCTGCCTGTGTTCTTATCACTGAGGACTCCGGGGTCACCTCCAGCAGGACCAAGTCCTTCTGCCTGAATTCGGGACACAAAGGCTGAGCCCAGTCTCTTTTCCCAAGACCTCTGCCTGTGCTGGAACAGAGCAGCACCCTGGCAGAGCAACCCAACACGGCTCAGACTGCTGCCTCTCAACCTTACGTTGCTTTCCTCGCTCCTCTGGGACAGGCTGATCCCAGGGAGAGGCATGGCCGGAGTGCTTGAAGCGCAGCTTTCCTCCCCGAGGGGCCCCTGGTGGCACCCAGCCCGACGTGTCCCCGAGCACACGGCTGCAAAGCTGCCGGCAGGCTTCGTCCCAGCCAGTGTTTGTGTACCCAAAATGCCGGGCACAGGGCGGGCTGGAGCTGCCTCTCATCGCGGAGCCATCGGGAATGGCTCTGGGCACCCAGCAGCGGTGAAGCTGGAGAGCCGAGAGCTCCCTGAGTGGGCAGGCACGGTCAGGTTGGTCTTGGCTGCCTGTCCACAGGATGATTTGAATGCTCACACGTGTCTCTCTGGCTTCAGGAGACACAGTCCTCTGCCTAGACAGTCCTTGGCAAGCCCGAGGGACCTCCACTAGAAAGGCACATATGGATTTTGGACCCTTTCCCATAAGTGTTCCTTCCCTTATTGGATGCCCTGGGTAGAGCATTGGAGTTTGACTGTCCCACCCTCAGGAGGTAGGCCCTGTTTTTCCCACTGTCTACACCTTCAGTTCTACATGGCAGCAATAGAATTTTTAAAGTTTTCTGTCCTTTCCACCCTCAGTCATGCTCAGGCATGTAGGAACATGCCATTGGAGTAATTTTAGTTATTCCCTATTCTAGTCACACAGTCACATTATTTTCTTTTTTCTCCTCCTCCTTTTAAACCAAAATTTTACATTGGTCTGTCTTAGAACCCCATGAAGGACTATATTTTCAGAAATTGTGCCAGTGGCAGTGAGTACCTAGCCAGGGGCTGTCATTCCCTGTGGAACTGAGACAGGAAGGCAAGCTTGGAAGAGCATCTCTTGGATCTCTTTCCTCATGAGAACAGCTGTAAGGTGGAATCCCACCCTCAAGAACCTGGGAAGGTTTCCAGATCATCTTCTGACCCTTGAATGAGTATGCCACTTCACTCTGAGAACTTCTGGGTTTTTATATAGACCCCAAACATTTGTTTTTCACAGACCAGGAAATGTTGTTGCTCTTGGCTTGGTTTAATTTTTTCCCCCCTTTTTAATAACTACTCTTGGGCCCGTATGACTGTAGCCTCCTTTTCCATTATTAAGACTTCTGAACTTTACCTTGGCTCATGGCTGGATCATTTTGCCTGTATTTCCTCCTCTGTACAAGCTGATCCGGTTTTGCAGTTCAGACAGGGGGCACACAGAGCCCTTGGGGTCAGCAGTCCTTTAGAGTGACTTTTATTTTGACTTAATAAGCAGCACACAGAAGAAAATTATAGTAATTGAAAAAAAAAAAAAAAAAAAAAAACACAGAAACCCCTGTATCTCCTTCAGGGCTGGAACAAATGAGCCCTCTGAGCACCTGTAGCTAGGGAAAAAACAGGCAGTCCCTGCCAAACTTAGGGGAAAGTCCCCACACCCACATGCCACCACCACCTCACTTCATTTGAATCCAGGATCTTTTTCCTTCCTTTTCCCTGTGGCTCGTGCCTTGCCTCAGCTCAGCAGCCGTGCTCATCCATGGTTTCCCTCCACTGGAGTTTTCTCGCAGAGCAAGACAAGCTGGCTTTTACTTCTGAGTTTGAAAAGGGCACACACGAACTCTTTGGGAGGCCCTCCAGTCAGGGCTGTGAGTAAGGGAAAGGCCTGGAGAGGTCTGAGTAGATACTTGTTTACTCTTATGATGGTGATTGTCTGGCTCAGTTTCCTTAATCCTGCAGAGTCCCATATCCTGGGGCTGAGCAAGGGGATGCCATTGACCATTTTTGTGTTAACATTCTGCAGGTGGTGAAGAGGCCACGACAAGAGTTCTTCCCGTGTTAGTCCCTTTCCGTGAGAAACATGCACCTCCTTTCCAGACAGATTTTAGGGTTTAATTTACAGCCTCTGGTCATCTGTGTGTTCCTCTGATGGAGTGGAGAGCCTGCCTTTAGCTCACATCTTCTGCTCATGGGAAAAACCTATCAAAGATGGATTGTGCAAGAGTCAGGGACGTCCTCAGCTGCCACTCCTACCAGGTCAGCATATTTGAAAGCCAGAGAGGAACTGATCCTCCCCAAATAACCCAATCTGTATTTGAACTCACTTGTACTCCTGGTCTCCACATCGTCCTCTAACAAGAATTATACAGTCTTTGTGACACATAAAATGAATTTTCTTTTGCTTGCAGCAAAGTTGCTGCCTGAGTTCACTGCAGTTTTCTTCAGATTAGGCAGAAGAAATCAAACACCTCAAGTTCATTCATTTCAAAGCAAGATCCCCAGGCTCTCAAGTGAGATTTTTTTGGTACCAATCTTCTAAATCCTTTCCCATCTTTCCACATCCTTTTTCGAAATATGGACACATTCCAGTAACTTGTGCTGTAAACAGAGGTAACACAATCTGTTCACTCTTTGAGATCCCATTTTATACAGCATGTTATCATCCATCTCCCTCCCTGGAGTCTTGTCTTCCCAGGATACTGTATTCTGTTCTGGAAGTGTGATCCACATACTTTGTTCCTCAACACAGAACCTTATGTTTGAATTCTAAGTGTGACTTTAGGAGGCAGTGGCTTCCCGTGAACCTTGCCAAATATCTGCACCCTGCCAGGAGAGACAGTCACACCTGCAGAGCTCTGAAGCCTCCTAACCATGTCTTGGCAGTGTAAGACATCCATGGGCATTTGGATGTTGAACAAATCCTGTGGCAGCCTGGCACTGGAAGCTCACATAATCTGAATTTCCAGGACACTTTCATCTCATCAGCAAAGTATCTGAAGTATTTACACAGGCCACAAAAGCATTAGCTGTTTTATCTTCTACTCTCTCAGAAGCTGTGCAGCTACAGAGTCCTTGGGTCTTTTGTGGCTTTCAGAGGAAAACCTGGCAGAGAAACCTGTCACAGGGGAGAGAACTGCTGCTCAGAGTGCACTCCTCCTGGAGAATGCGATCTGATGTCTGCAAACAGAAACTTCTTAGAACCAGGAAAAATTATAAATGGCACAAACAAACAAACAAACCAAAAAACCAAAAAAACAAAAAAACAAAACAAAAAAAAAAAAAAAAAAAAGGAAAATCAAGCTTAAACCCATATTTACTCCCTGTCATCTCAATTGCACCCCGGTGACCAACTTTCTGATATTCAATTTGTTCTCCATTTTGGGAACCCAGATCTCTCCCAGCCCTCATCGTGACACAGGAGACCCCATCTCTCCCTGGGAATTTTCAAGTCCATTCATAGTTCCAGCTCTTTGGTCCCAGCCTCCTTTGAGGGTGAATAAGGGCCAGCCCTGCCCACAGGAAAGCCTGTTCAATGTGCCAGTCGTCCTCCAGCGTGGTGAGAACAGGGGTACTCCAGAGCCAGCCAGGTCTCTTTGCAGTGCTAAAGGCAAGAGCTCAGCAAGCAGGGATTATCCACAATTGGAGGTGCTCAGGATTCACCTGGGCCAGGCCTGGAGCAACCCAGTCCAGTCTGAGAATCAATCACCCTGCTGGGAGCAGGGTGGAGAGAGGACCCAGAGGTGCCTTCCCACCTGAATCTTCCTGTGACGCCTTCCTGTGACTAACAAACGAGTGGGTTTGTTTGCTTGTGTGGGGCTTTTTCTTAGTGGGGCAGTAGAAGATTTCTCACAGAAGGATACAGGGTGCTACCTGCCATGAGGTGCCAAGTGGAGAGGAAATGGAAAAGCAGCTCAGCTGCCAGCACCCTCTGAATTGCAGTCTGGCACACAATCCTGTTAACCCAGCACAAATGTGTGCTGTTGCGGAGGGGCAGTCCCATCCTCCCTTCATCTCTCCTGCTGCATCTCTTTTGTCAACACTGATGAGCAGCGGAGAATTGATCCAGCCGAAAACTAAACTATAGAGGAATAAATCCAGTTTGATTTACAATGAACCCTTTGAGTTTAAAAATGCACCATCTCCTTCCCTAGCAATTTTTTGTTCACAGTCAAGTGGTTGGGGATCACCAAATCAGAGACTTTGTTCTCTTCAGGACTATTCTGGAGCACTGCTGTGCTCTTCCTTGCTGTGCCATCACCCACAGCAACCTTCCCTGTGGCTGTACTCTTCTGCAAATGATTTCTCATAGCATCACATGCTCCTTTAGTTACCCTGCACTTTCCATATCTAGCTTTCCCACTAAGAAAGAAACAACATATTCGCTATTTACTAAGTGCTTGCCTGCAGCTTCCAGAGATCCAGTGCACCATGAGACAGGGGCTGCTGTTCTCCTGCCACCATGAAAACACAGCACATGGATCACACCTACTTTTCACAGCTCCTGAGGGCACATGCAACTAAGCCTAGAGCCAGACCCCTCCGTGCCCTGAGCATCTGAGACGTGACCAAGGTGCCTCTTCTGTGTTGGAGAGACCCATGGTACTGCCCAGAACAGGGCACAGAGAGGATCTGAGCCTCAGGAGCAGAAGGCACATCCTTTTGTGGTGATTTTTCTCTGGGGGGATTCTGTATTGTCAGTTGAGAGAAACAGCAGCAATGGGGATATGGGCCTGAAATATGTGGATCAAACTTTCTCTCTTGGCATCAGGAGAAATATTACTGTTCCCCCAGATCTGCTGCTGGGTCTAAGACCAGCAGACACAACCCACGTCTGTTCTGGAGGTCCCACAGGCCAAAAAATCTCCAGGAAAAGCAGTCATACAGTCTCCCTGCAAAACTGTGAAGAGACTGAAAGCCAAAGAAGCCACACCTAAGAAGGGGTTTTTTTTACAGCCTGTTGGGGGAATCTGGGTGCCCTGGTTTCGCTGCATGTCCAGCATCAGCCTCACAGCCTGTCCTGACACCACCTTGCCCCCACGAGTTGAGCTCCTGGGTGCCTCTTTGTCCTTGAGAAAACCCCCTGCAGCCCTGGGATGTTTGTGAGGCTATTGCATATTTTTCCATTGCATTAAAAGCATGAATGCTGCAATGAGAGATGAGTCAAAATGTAACCTAGCCTGCTGCATGGATTTTTGTAGTTAATCCACCTCACCCTCTGTGTTGCACAACACAGGGGCTGTGGCATCAAAGACATCACTTAACTAGATACTGGCCAAGGTACTGATGAGCCATCACCATCTCCACAGGTAATTTGGGACAACTGAATGTGATCCTGCAGCATCCCATCTTTCCTGCAGGAAGGGTCTATTAAAAGAGAATAGTTACACACTCCTCCACAGCGAATGCTGGCCAGATACAAGTTGCCAGCTGCCAAACGTGCCCATGAATGCTGCAGATTCTTTTTAGTAATTAAATCACCAGGGTTTTTTTTTAGCAGAAATGCAGCCCCCGGCTTCAGCCAGCACCTCCCAGTGCTGTTCCTGACTTTCTAATTCAGGTTTCTCTGGGATATTCAGCTGTCTGCTGAGGATTGTCATACAAAGAGTGCTTGCCTTATAGCACTGCAGAAAGAGGCTGCAGATTTGTCCAAAAACCCTACAAAGCTATGCTTTCCTAAAGGTGTTCCTGTGGGATTCTGGGGAGCAGGCCACTGCTAGACTCTCTTCAGCAGCATATCAGAGACCTGTGGTGACTCGGGCACTGCCTATCCACCAAACCCTCTAAAAACCCCTAAAAAACCTAAAAAAACCCCACCCCTTTTCTGAAAAGCCTCTCAGTCAGGCATCCAGTCACTCTTCCTACTCCAAGAACTTTTGCAGGGGCACATTTTGATTTCACCAAGATCTGCTGAGTGGTATGAACTTTCTCCTTTCCAATCCTCTTCTCCTCACTCCTTTTTGGGACCATCACCTCAGGTGAATGGGTCCCTCTGACCTGTGGCATATCCCGTCCCTGGGAGGATAATTTGCTGCTTCCAGGCATCACAGAGGGACAGAAAGAAGACTGGAGCAGCCACTTCCTCCCTCAAAAAGGGAAGTTTGTGCCCACCCTCCACTTAATTTCATACACAGAACGCATCTCGGATTGGTGCCTTGGTAGAAACCACCGTGGCCCTCTGTGTGGATAGAGTGGGTTTCATCCCTTTACCCCAGGGGTGGTTTTTGATGCCCCTCTACCCCAGGGGTGCTATTTTGGGGCTTTTCCCCACTCTGCATTTCACACAAAGTCTGCAAAGACGTGGGCACTGCCTCTCTCTGCTTCAGTGTTCTGCTGCCTGGCCCCGCCGCAGCAGCGCGGCGGTGGCTTGGGGACCACTGCATCTGTCCTGGGTGCCCAGAGAGGGCAGCTCCACTCCTTCCCCTCTGCAGCTGACCTCAGATGTCTTTTAGCTCCCTCAGCTTCCCAGTCAGTGCCAGAAGTCTTGCAGTTAATGCCAGTCAGATCCCTGGAAACCCTGCTGCCCGTGCAGGCGCCTGTTGAGTACCAACCTGCCCAGCAGCTCTTGCTCACACCAAATCCCTGCCAGACTTTCCCTTCTGTTCCCCCAGGTGTGGCTGCTTTTTGTTTACAGTCCCTCGCCATGGAGTTATTAGTTATCTCTTATTAGTAAGTGACTTGGTTTTGCTTGCTGTGTTTGTTTTTGCGCTGGGCAAACAGCAACCAGGGCGTTTTACACCAGGTCCTTCTGTGGAGTGCTCTATCTCAGGAACACCCAGAGCAGCTGATAACCCAGGCTACGAGCCTGGCGTGGTTTCTTAGATCAGCTACAGTCTGCAAATAAATTCTGGAGCACCTCAGAAAGTCAGCATAAAGCAGAAGATTGTGACCAGCTTCAGACTTGGTGCTTCAAGAACCAAAACATGAAAGCAGAATGTCTCAGAGGAAAACATGGTATCACAGCAATCTGGAAACACAGCGAAAAATTCCTTCAGTGACACTAACTGGATGATACTGCAGAACAGCATTTTCTACTCCTATTTTTCTTGGTCAGGGCAGTTTGCATCCATAAGACTTGCCGAGACAGACAAGAAAAGTGATGTATTAAGGTCGTGCACAAGGTGTCTGCTGTGGGTGCACCTGGAACCGGGCTGGAGCTGCTGGCACTGACCAAGGAGCGTTCAGTGAGATGGGCTCCTGCCTCCTGCCCCGGCCGCTCCTGCTGCAGCCTGCCTGTCTGTTCCCATGGCTTTGCCAGAGTCCCACAGGTGCCTGCCAGGCTCTCCGCCCAGGGGACCCACACAGGCGCTTCTGGGAAGACGTTCCCATGCTGATGTTTGTCCGGTCACTGTTATCTCCGCGCCGGGGTCCTGTTCTGGGAGATGACGAAAATGCCATCCGAGGAGTCAGCATTTAAAGTGGGTCGTTAGACAAACGTCACCGTGTCTTTGCTAAAGATAGCCTGCTGCTGAGTAAAACGGCGCCTCCAAAACCTTCATTTCACAACGTGCTCACTCAGCACAATGAGCCCTGGGCCCCAAATGCCCCCCCAGTGCCAGGCAGTGCCTGTCCTTTCTGTCCATCTGTCCCTCGGGACCGCCTCTCCGGGAAGCGGCAGCAGGATGGAAGCGCATCCTCTCCTTTGCTGGTCCTCACGAGAGACAAGCATGTCCTGGAGTACGGATTCCACTAAGGATGGCCTGGGGGGCGAGAGGGGAACAGTGCCAGGGTGCCAAGGCTATGAGTGCAGGGAGGCTTGAAATGAAGGGAGAGAGCAGTGAGCTAGGTGTGTCCCCCGAAAAAAGCCAGGAGAAGGGCAGCAGAGGGTGCTGGACTGTGGAGCCCTACGTGTCTCCCCAGCACAGTCCCAGCTCCCTCCTCTCTCTCTCTCTTTCTCTCTCGTCTGCACCCACACACTCACACCTTTCTTGCGCTGCTGATTCAAGGGAAAGAGAGCTTGATGTTTTCTGCTTGAACTGGTCACCACAAACTGTTTTTCTTGAACAGAGGGAAAAAACACCTCCCGACAACTGTGACAAGTTCTTCCCCATCTTCACTTGCCTCTTCTTCTCTCATGCAATCCCCTGGGCTGTGTCACGCAAGAGGGCATGAGGGGCCAGTGCAGAGCAGCCCCTCAGGGACATGGAGGCACACAAGGTTACACCTGAACCCCAGTCCCACTGCTCAGGAGGCTGAGGAGCCACGTGGGATGAAAGACCTGAGAGCTGTCCCTACAACAGAGCTCTGCTGAGGGCAAGCATAGCACTGGCTCTCTTTTATCCTCCACCTTCACCACACAGCTGAGGAAAGCTAGAGAGGAAGCAAGAATTCCTTCTACAGTCAAGAAGCGGCCACAATGAGTCACCTCCCTTCCCTCAGCCTCAGAAAAAGCCCAAGCCCTTGATGGATGAGCCACCGAGGGGCTTGGGTGTCTGACACTCATCACCAAGGGCTGATAATCTGAAAGAGTCAGAGCCAGTGGGTAGCTGGAAACTGTGAACCACAACAGTGGGGGTTCTCTGAGACAAAAAGGGGGCCCAGGATGAGGCACGTGGATGGAAAGGTATTGCCCTGTGCAAAGGTCAGCAGCTGCATGGGGGCTAGGATGAGCCCCTCAGCTCATGAGTTTGAGTGGGTTTCCCCCAGAGCTGCTGGAGCAGGAGGCTTCTTTCCTCACACTCCTTGTTTTTTCTCTCTGGATGCTCCCCTCTGTCTCCTTGGACCACCTCAAGTGTGTCCCAGACTAGCCCTGGACTCTAGATTGATGAGTCACATGTGTCCTGGTTGGAGCTTAGCATGGAGCATTAGCCTTTCCTCATGCTGCCTGTGAACTGACCAATGAGAAAAAGCCAAGAAGTCAGCACATCTGAAAGACTAAAGAAGGGGAAAAATAATTATAATAATAAGAAAACCAACAAAAGAAAGAACAGCAGAAAAAAGACCAACATGTTCTCAAAAGCCCTGAAAGAATTAGAGAGAATCTGTAAGAGACGGGAAGATCAAACCAAAAAAGGTAAGAGATGAAAGAAAAACATGAAGGGTACTTGCTGGGAAGTGTCTTCTACAGTTTTTCCACTGGCTATATAGAAGCGAAACTTGTAAGAAAAACAACAGCGACCCAAAGAATTTCCACTAAAAGATGCTTAGAGCAGAGTCTCTGGTCCCTCCCTCCTGTGCCCTCACGTGCCTCGGGCTCATACTGGTTTCTTGGTGGTGACGCATCTTCTTAGTGATGTGAGGAAACTCGCTGCCCACCTGCAGTATAAAGGCATTTAGAGAAATGCTTTGATCAGAGAGAGAGAGAGAGCATGAGAGCAAGCACATCCCACTGACCCCTCTGCGCTCACCCACCCATTCCAGCAACCTTCTTTGCCCATGCCTCATTTTTGCTGGTCTCTTCAAGCTTTGGAGCTCCTTAAGCACAGAGCTGAGTGAGAAGCAGCCCCTCTCCTGGATGCCACCATGAGGCCGGTTTCCCTGGTGCTGTTCCTCACCTTCACTCTGCTTCCTTTCGCTGGTAAGAGGGGCTGAACACGTTGGAGAGGGCAGAGTAGCTCAGTAATCTGAGTCTGGGTGTTACCTGATCCCTGGAAAGGCTGGAAGGGAAACTTCAGCCCTTCCAACTCCACAGAAGGTGGCCAGATATCATGCTGTGTTCTAACCCACCCTGGCAAAGATGGCATCCCCAGCCCAGAGTGGGATAATACCGAATCCCCTCTTTGGTCAGCTCTCCATCTTGTTACAGCTGGCCACATCCTACCAGGATTATCGGAGGGGAGAAGCAGGGAGCAGAAAGTGTGGGTCAGAGAGGGGAGTGCAGCAGTGCTGCCCTGCCACTTGAGCCCCAGAAAGACACGGGAGAGCGAAAAGCAGCTGCCTGACAAGATATCTGTGCTGTGGAAGAGGCATGGGGGAAGGTATGCCAGGGCCACAAGAGATACGAGTCCTTCTGGGGGAATGGGGGGGTTGGAGGCCCTTTGAGCCCCTTTTCTCCTTCTCCATATTCCCTCCTTCCCCATATTCCCTTCTTCCCCATATTCCTTCTTTCCCCATATTCCTTCCTTCCCATATTCCCTCCTTCCTGCCCCCTCCCTTGATCTCACATTTGCCTCTGGCATGAGCTGCTCCCTTGTCCTGCTTCCAGGGTGCAGCAGGAGCCACACGTGGTGCTGGAAGTTGGCTTCTCAGGCCTGCAGAAGACAGCACAGCTCATGAAGCCCCGGGTGTCGCTCCAGGACTCCACCCTGCGCCATGGCAATTTCTCCCTGCGGATCGCCCCGGTCCGGAGCGAGGACGCTGGGCTGTATGAGGCACAGGTGAAATACAAGACAGAGGTGCACAGCTGCCACGTGGAGCTGGGGGTGATAACAGGTAGGAGAGGATGGAAAACCTGGGGAATGTTGATCTTAGGAGCGGGGAGGTTGTAAAGGTGGGATAGGGTGGGGATGCAGGTGGCAGGGCAGGTGAGAGCACAGGCAGCACCCTCTGGGCAGTGCAGCTTCCTGCTGTCTGCCCTCAGCTCTGAAGGGAGAGCTGCCTGAGGGATAAAGTTAGGGCAGAGCAGACACACAGGGCTGCTTTGGTAGCTCCCCTATGACCTCAGCTCACCCCCAACGCAAACCCTTCTTTTTGCAGTGACCCTCAGTCCACCCAATCCTGTGATAGAAAGAGAATTGCTCTTGATGAGCTGCAACTCCAGCCACAGGGCCAGCCTTGTGGAGACATGCTGGTTCCACAACAAGCACCCGGGCCACAGCTCCAGGACCTTCTGCTACTCGTCTGGGTCTCTGTCCATCTTCCGTCCAGCCATGAGCGATGCGGGCTCCTGGCGCTGCCAGCTTCGGTACTCTGATGAGGAGGTCATTTCTGCCACATTCAACCTGCAAATTCTAGGTGAGCTCAACCTCTGTGCTGATAGCCCAGCAGCCCTAACCTGATCCCTTGGATGTGACTGACTAACCTCAGTGGCCCCCGCTTCCCAGCTCCCACCTTGTCCTCACTTCCCAGGTCAGTCACCTCCCTGCAGAGCTCTTTCCAGGCACCATCCCATGTTGTCTTCCTTCCCTGGCTCAGGTTTTGATGGCCCAACCAGCCCTGTGGTCTATGCGGCAGCTGGCTCTGCAGCCGATCTGCCGTGCAGCCTGAGCTACCTTCCCAGAGCCTTTGGGATGAGTGTGGTGGCAGCCCACTGGAGCCGTCTTGCAGGAGGACATTTGGAAGACAGGGGCATCTCCCAGAATCTGAGCAGCAGAAGCTTACCCCTGCATCTCCCCGCGGTGGGGCCGGGTGACGCGGGGCAGTACCGCTGCGCTGTCTCGGTGGGACACAGGACAATCAGCAGGGACGTGACCTTGGCCGTGGTTACAGGTGAGAGGAGAGACTGGGGTCCCTCACTGCAGATGAACATCCCCACACGTCTGTGCAGTGAGCATGGGTACTCCTGGTCATGGGTTCCCACCCTGGGCAGCAAACAAGATCTCTATTCAGGGATTGCATTGCATTGGATGCTGCTGGAATCCTGGGTGACTTGATATTCCTCTTAAGAATGAGAAAGACAAAGAAAATAATGTAGAGGAAGTAATAAAGAAAAGATGCAATAGAAGAAGGATGGATGAGGAAGAGATGTGGACATGCCTGTAGTCTTTCCTGAGGTTACTTTTTTCCCTTTGCCACAGTGACTGCGAGCATCCAAGGACCAGTTTCTGAGGGGAATCATCTGGTGCTCACCTGCAGCCTCACGCACTCCCAGGGACATGAGCATTTCCAGTGGACACACCTTGACTCAGCCCCCACCAAGAGCAAGCTGGCTCTGGCTACTCCCCGTAGCTTGGAGGGCCACAGCTCCCAGATGGGACGTACCTTGGAAATACCCCAAGTGTCACAAAAGGACACAGGCACCTGGGAATGCAGTGTCTATGGCCCAGAAGGCAGACTGGGAGCAGTGCAGTATGAGCTGCAGATCACAGGTACTGTCCCCCATGGTTCTGCAAACAACCTCTTCCTCACCCTACTTAGCTCTCTGGTGCCCTTTCCTCTCTCAACCTCATCCTGTCCTTCTCCCCTTGGACCACTTGGATCCCATCTTCTTAGCTTTCACCAGTTCCTCATGCTGCTCCTTCCAGTTCCTCGCCTACCTCTTTCCTATTTTGCCTGTTGCTGTGCAGTCCCACCCTCTCCTCAGTGCAAAATCAACCATCCCTTCCATCCTAACTGTGGTTCCTCCTCGCAGGTGCCCAGGTCTCCAGCTCTCCCTCTATCTTCAGTGGGCAGGTTACTTTTGGGCTCATACTCACCCTCTTCTTCCTGCTTGCCGTTTGTGTTGTGGCTCTGGCCCTACAAAAAAGGGTAAGTGTCCATCACCCCCTTTCTGTTATTTCCCCTGTACGTCCACACTTTTTGACCTTCCCCAGATTACTCCAGAGACAGCAGTGAGAGGTCCTGGGGACACAGTGGCCAGAGGAGGTATGGGGCTGGAGCAACGTGCTGGCAGTGTCATGGACACACAGGGAAAGCTGTGGCACAGGCACGTTGTACCCGGGGCATTGGCAGGTCTGGCTAACCATGGCATTCCTCAGGGGCAGGTCAGACACCTCAGAGAAGGAAGAAAATCTCCTAAGGTACAATCACAGTTGTGAAAAAACTCACGTTTATTCCCCCAGAGATGAAGCCATTCTGTAGTAGAGGAGGGCTAGTTGCCAGGCTTTTGTAGATGTCCTCTCTCTCATTCCTTAGCTGGATGTTTTCATGTAACCATCTCCTGTTCCGTACCAGTGCCTGCTGGTGCCCAGACACCGACATTGATGCAGAGCTGCTGTTTCTGGCTCAGCCCTCACACCTCAGCTCTCAGCTTCTGGCAACTTAAAGCCCTTCATTTGCTCAGCTTATTCCAGTATCTTGTCCTCTGAAAACTCTGCCTTGTACCTTTGCCTTTATGATCCCGCAAGACCAGACCAGGACTAATCCTTCCCCAGCACGTCACTGGAAAAAACTGTGCAAACAAGTCAGACTGTTTCTCTGAAGTTTTCCTATTATTGCTCTGCAAATTAATAAGGTGGCAAAATCATCCTTCAGAGTTTCCTTTTGCAGACAAGAGACACCTTTTGGGAGTAGCTGTGATGCAGCTGCCTCCTACTTAGCCTCATGAAAAGGGCCCACGATGACAATTCTAGTGGGGAAGGGGCTGGGCCATCAGAGCGAGATAAGTTTGGAAGAGCTTACCCTGGTGAAAGAGCTGGGAGCCTTGAAACCGCCTCGAGCTGAAGACGAGGGATGTGACAAAATTGATGAAAAGTCTTAGCAAGTCCCAGTGGCTGGAGACTGAAGGCAGGCAGCATCACAAAAGAAGCAAGGTGGAAATTTTTAAGAAACCACTGTGGGTAGTGCAAGAGCAGCTCGTGACAGGTTCTTCGTCATCTGTCCTTAATCAGCACTGATGGTAAAGGATAATATGAGGCAGAAATCTACACTTTCTGTGAGACTCTCTAAAGTGTGCAAGTCCAGGTCAAGGTGATCAGAACCAACCTTTCTGGCCCAAAACCTTGGGCTGGAATCCCTTGACAATGCACCTGTAAAGCCTCTGCTAGCAGGACATGGGTGTCCAGCTGTTTGCTTAAGCAGCTCTCATCCCACCAGGGTATTCACCACCCCAAAGCATTTGTGTATCCCCCATGGCCCTGCTGTGCCCAGCAAGCCAGGCTCCTGTGCCACGGCTCCTCTGTCCATGGGAGTTCCTCGAGCGGCTCTGGATGGCCCTGCTTTAGCAGGACTGGATCATGTCCAAAGGTCCTGCTGTCCCCAGCCACGCTCTGGTTCTGTGATTCACACCCTTCCCAGCACAGGCTCCCGCTGAGTGCAGATGAGGTGGTGCCTGGAGCAGAGATACCAGCTCTTCTCTGGTTCTCTCTCTCTCTCTGCTGGCATCCTCTGAGACTGCATTTGCTGCTCCTGAGTTGTTGGGAACGGGATGCTCCCCGCGGTGTATCGTGCACACCCGATGGGCTGCTGCCCACACATTAGGAATTCCCATTCCAATCCCCTGATCCTATCAATGTCTGATCGGTACTGTTGCACTTCATTGATCCTGTCACTCAGGTTAGAGCTGCCTCTCTCCAAAATATCTGTGTCTTGCATGATATTCTCATCCTTTTTCTTCCAAATGAGGCTCCTCAACTTTATCAGCTGCCTAACTCATTAGCACTTTCACACTCTCTGTGCCAATAATGACTGGTCTTTGAAGACTTGTGCTTTTCATTTCCCTTCAGCCTGGCAGAAACCTGTCAGCAAACCCCAGTCCCTTCCTCTTAGCTGAGATCACACCTACCATGCCATTCTCTAACTAATCTCTTCCTTCTTGCTGTACTGTCTCTGTGCAACCCTATGCTGCTATCAGGAGCCCTGAGATCTACCTCTTTTTCACTATCTAGAAAGTCACTTGTGTGGTTCTGTCTTTAATTTGTTCTCATCTCATTTTGCACAAGCCTTTATTACCTCTCCAAAAAGGTGTTGTACAATCTGACACACCATCAAACCCGACAGCGGCCTGACCATTGCCCAGATCAGTGATTGCTCTCCCTTAGGCATGTCCTGTCTTTGTTATTCCTTATGCCCATCACACCACAGAGGATCATGCTGAGCCAGCCTCCCCCAGAGGAATTGCATGTCTCAGAGAGTGTCTTCTTCCCTGGCTCTGGGAAGGAATGGGGGCCTTCTGGTAGCAAGCAGTAGGACTGTCTTCCACGGCCAGACTCGTGCCGCTCAGTCTCCCTGCCGTGTCTGATGTAGCCTCTTGCTTCCCTTTCAGGCACGGGCTCCTGCCTTCCCAGCACTGGAAGGGATGTTTGCAGTCAATGTACCACGGAACTCCGTGGAGGAAAAGCAGAAAGGGAAGATCCAGCAAACGGAGTGCTGATGGAAGCGGGGGCATCGGGGCTAGTCTGCATGGCAGGGTGAAACTCCGTGTGCCACGCAGAGAGAGATGGGCGCCATGCAGACCTCTCAGGAGGGCTAGGGATGGCATGAGCAGTGCAGGGCACCTTGGGAGCTCTGTTCCTGCAGAGGGGCCGGGAGCTGCAGCCAGGGCGAGGCAGACTCAGCACAGCAGTCAGGCGGCCAGCAGCAGATGCTTTGGAGCTATGGGGAGTGTTTGAGCCAGTAGCTACTGCCTGCTTCAGTGCCACATCTCTGCCCCCCTCCTTCCCCCTCCTTCACGGCCTCTCTCTCAGGCTTTCTGTGGTGGAACACTTGGATGCAGGACATGGCTGGAATCCATCTCCCCTGCAGTCTGACAATGTTTTTCCCCCCATGCTCACTCTCTTCTCCTCTCCCTCTCCCTGCATTGCCCTGCTCACTGCCCTGTTGCACATTTTGAGCATTTTAACTTATTAGAAATTCATTTTAGAATTAAAATAAATTCATGTGATGAAAAAGCCCACTGACCCCTGTGTGTGCTTGTGGAGGAGCGTGCCTATTTGACAGAGCTGGGTGTACCTCTGCCTGTGTGAAGCCATTTCTAAGGCTTTTGCTGCCTTCTCTTTCTCTTTCAGTTCTGTTTTACTGAAGTTGCCTGTTCGTTTCTGACATTTTCACAGTGGGGAAGGGGAAATTAAATGCCACTAGAGAAGGAAGAATCACAGGTTCAGTCTCTCCTTTTTGCTGCATTTCACAGCCTTCTTTTCTTTTTTTTCTCCCATCTGACTGTCCTTGTTCATTCATTCATTTATTCCTTTAGTCCTCACATTTTCCTGAAAGATCTGCAAGTGGTATTATGGCTCTTTGTCACTCTCTTCCTGCTAAGGATGTACTTAGCAATGTCAGCATGAGTCTGCCAGGCCCTGCCTCTCAAGACCTTCAACGTGTTTAGGTTTCATGCAGTCAGAGAACGCTCTTCATGTCCCCTCTGAGCAGCCGTGGAGGGCTGTGGTGCTGCTCTTGAATGCAGCCCCAGAAGAAACACTTGGTCATGAGAGTCACACGTGTGACTCTCCCATATGGGTCCGCACGCTGAGGCTGCTCCGTCTTCAGGATGGAAGATCCTCTTGACTTGAGAGAAGGTCACCACAGCCAGGCCAACTCTTCATTATTTCAGCAGGCACATGAACAGACATTCTTACTGTGTGGCTCTCACCTTCCCTCCCCAAAAGGGTCAGGCACTCAGGTAGTGAATGAACTCAGATGTCCTTAGACTGCAGGTAGCGCAGCAACACCCAAAAGTCACAACTAGCCCACTCCAGGAGGATGTCTGGACTCCTCAGCTCTTCAGCTACCCAGCTGTCCATGTATTTTACTGAAAATGACACCCCTTTCTCCACTGAATGCTAGAGAAGTGCAGCAGAGCAGCGAGGTAGACTTGTCTGCTTCAACCATCCCATGCAATTCCAGGCAGACCCTGGAGCAGAACCAACATAAGGCAAGACAGTCCAGCGTGGTACCAGGATCTTCCTTGGCAAATGATAATGCTGCCATTTTTTTTCAGGTGAGAGTGATCTGTCTAGCTCGATCACCTCTCTCTGCCAGATGCTTTGGAGGTAGAGAAAAGGTTGGTTAACCCCCGTGGGGCTGAGGGGCAATCCAGGATCCATCAGGATCACACAATAGTCTCTCAGTGCCTGACAGTGGTTTGCTCTCTCTTCCCACACACAATGGGATGCTCTCTGCTCGTGTGGGTAACACTTTCAGCACTGCCTGTTACCAGCCTGGGTGTTCTCATTGCTCAGATGTGTGCCTGGCCTGTCTTTAAACCTCCCTGTTTTCTTGTACTCTCTGACTTCCTCCAGCAATCCGTCCTCAGATCTGCTTACTCACTGTGTGAAAATGGTTCCTCTCTCAGTTTGAAATTAAAAGCTTTCCACTTTCCCCATTTTCTTTTTCTCCCATCACAAAGGCTCAAAAGAGGGACTCCCAAATCTATCATACCTTGGGTGGCCATTATTTGACCACATTTTATCACATCCCCTTTTTCGTTATTTCCCCATCCCCTCCTGACTCACTGCCTTTCAGGCACAAATGCCAGATTTTGGGACATTCTCTCTGAGTTTGCACAGGCCCATCTCTGTGCACGGTCAGCTCTGCTCAGACCCTTTGCTCTGGAAGAGGAGGCAGCAGCCCAGCAGTGGAGCAGTGCTGGTTTACTCGGAGACACAGAGCCTTTCTCTGCATCACTTCCATCCAGCCCTTCAGTGTTTCGTCTGCCTCTCTGAAAGAAGTTCAACAACACTGAGCTTGTACCCAGCTGCTCACTGTGCCCGTCATGATAGGCAGATGCCTGACATGGTGCAGTTACAGTGAGCAAAAGCCTGGAAGTGTTTATGCAGTTTAGATTTTCCTTCCTAGAAACTATTCCTATAGGTAGGAAAATATTTCCAAATCAAGGTGGCATAAGGCAAGTCGGTGGAGTTGAGGTGGAAGGACCAAGAGTCTGTACAATAAAGCAAATAAATCTGGAAGGCTGTTTCAAGTGGAGTCAATAAATAGAAACAGGAAATAAAGCAAATGACATATGAAGGAAAGAGACAGATGCTTTTTGATAAGGATACAGCTACAGGTACAAAACTCAGATAAATATTTTCAACATACCAGAATGTGGTGGTTTGACCCTGGCTGGGTCCATCACTCCTTTCTCTCATTGGATGGGGGACAGAAAATATAACAAGAGGCTCATTGGTCCAGATAAGGACAGGGAGAGATTTCTCACTGATCATCATCACATCAAAACAGACTCACCATGGGGAAATTATTTGAATTTATTACCAATCAAATCAAAGCAGGATATTGAGAAAATAAACTCAAATCTTAAAAGACCTCCATCCCACCACTCCATTCTTCCAAGGCTTAACTTGCTCCTAATTTTCTCTACCTTCTTCCCCACAGCAGCACAGGGGGATAGAGAATGGGTGTTGCTGTCAGTTCATCAGGTGTTATCTCTGCCACTCCTTCCTCCTCAGAGGAAGGACTCCTCACTCTCCCCTGCTTCAGTGTGGGGTTCCTCCCACAGGAGAGAGCCCTCCATGAACTTCTCAAATGTGAGTCCATCCCATAGGCTGCAGTTTTTCACAAACTGCTCCAGCATGGGTTCCCTCTGGGGTCACCAGTCCCACCAGCAAACCTGCTCCAGAGTGGGCTTCTCTCTCCAAGGGGCCACAAGTCCTACCAGGACTCTGCTCCAGTGTGGACTTCCCAGGGGTCACAGACTCCATCAGGCATCCACCTGCTCTGGGGTCTTCCATGGGCTGCAGGTGGATCTCTGCCCCCCCATGGACCTCCATGGGCTGCAGGAGGGAATCCTGCCCCACCATAGTCTGCACCACGGGGCTGCAGGGGAATCTGTGCTCTGGCACCTGGAGCACCTCCTGCCCTTCCTTCTGCACCGACCTTGGTGTCTGCAGGGCTGATTCTCTCACATAGCCTCACTCCTCTCTCTGGCTGCCGTTGTTCATGTTCTTTTCATGCCACTCAAGCGTGTTGTCCCAGAGGCTCTACCACCATCACTGGTGGCTCAGCCTTGGCCATCAGTGGCCTGGAGCCAGCTGGCATTGGCTGTATCAGACATGGGGGAAGCTTCTGGCAGCTTCTCACAGAAGCCAACTCTGTAGCTCCCCAGCTATCTAGACCTTGCCACAAAAACTCATTGCACAGAGGATGGAAACTTTAAAAAAAACCAAGGAAATCCAGTGGATTCCCTTTTAGCAGAGAGGAGGGCTTAAGGAATGCAAAGTAAGTGTTATGCATGCAAATTCCTTTGCATGGGATTCTTCCAAAAGGAATAGGAAGACAACTTTTAATCCCAAACTAATCTTTTTTTCTGCAAGAAAGATCAGCATCATTAGAAAAAATCATATCTAGGTCCAGATGTTCTGCAACCCAGACTTCCAAGGGATTTGCAGTGAGAGGCTAAATTCTAGCAAATAGCATAATCTGAAAAAAGAGCAACAAGAAAAAGACATCTATTGTGGTATTTGTGCATTCTGCACAGCCTTTTAAAAACAATAAAACGTTAAAACCAGATCTCAAATTATGTAGGCTACTAAGGCACACTGAGTTTTATATTTGCTAGGCAAATTTATGGGAACAGTATCAGCACCAATCCTGAAAAAAACAAAAACAAAAAAAAAAAAAAAAAAAAAAAAAAACAAAAAAAACCCATTTCTTAGTACTCTGCTTCTATTGCTTCAACACTTTGATGAATAAACCCAAAACATGTAGGGTTTTACTTTTGCCTTCTAAAGGCAAAACCGTCAAACCAAGCTCCTTACGGGAATGCTGTCGTTGCGGGCAGTGCATCTTGCGCCTCCCACTAAGTTCCAAAGCATCTGGGACAGTCTTTTCATAGTTGTGGATTCCATCAGGCTCAAGAGTTTCTCTCCTAGGTTTCCATCCCGCTGGCCTGCCAGGGCAATGCCACTCCCTCCAAGAGCTGCTCTGAAAAGGGTGTCGCTCCCACCTGAACGGAGGGGTCTCAGACGGTCCCGTGGCAGGAGGACACAGGACAGACACGCCTGGAGCCCAGAAACACAGGAAGTCACACACACGGGCAGATTTTGCAAGGATTCAGTAATTCTCATTCTTACTAAGGTTCCTCTTCTCTTACAGGCAGAGTGTGTTTTCTCTCTTGTCACCAGGTCAGCATTCCCCACTTTTGTATGTAAAATAACACAAGCTTTGGACCAAGGAGGTCCAGCAAACGCCTTAACAAGCTTTGGGGGCTGTCAGGAGCTCAGTTTGGACCCTCTGCTCAGGCACTCCCCAGCCCTTTAAAATCCTAAATTAGCTGTTAGGAAGAAATTCTTCACTTGTAAGGGTGCTGAGGCACTGACACGTTTCCCAGAGAAGCCGTGGATGCCCCATCCCTGTCAGTGTTCAAGGCCAGGTTGGATCCTGGTCTGTTGGAAGGTGTTGCTGCCCGCGGCAGGATGTCGGACTGGATGATCCTTCAGGTTCCTTCCGACACAAACCTCTCTGTGACTCCATGAGCTCTGCGGGGACGCGGCGGCTGCTCCGCGGCCCCTCCATCCCAGCTCCTTGTCCCGAGCCAATGCCGCCATCTAGTGCACTGTGCGGCGGGATCCGCGCTGATGAAACGCCTCCAGCTGTGCATCAAAACAATCGCTGTCACCAGCTTCTGCCCCTTGCCTTTGCCAAGGCCACTCATAGTGAGATATTAAGCAATATGTATCCTATATAGGTCCCTAAAATCTCCTCCAGCCGCCTCCCTCCTGCCTGTTGCATTTCTCACGTGTCCTTAACATGGACTTGGTCTTGGTTAGGCTTGCTTTAGCCCCTGTCACTTTTGGTGACACACTTCTGCAGGTAGTGATTCTTGATTCCTCTGTACAGTGCCCTCCAAGCAGTCTCTCATTTCCCGGCACACCCGGCTAGTCCTGACTCCATCAGGGTCCACCCCTCTTGATTAAATACAGGGGACCCCTTGCTCATGAAGAACCTCTCTGGAGGGTTCCTGATTTTCCACTGTGATCAGCAAATGAACCTTTATCATATCTGCTTAGAGAGCCCTTTCTTCCAGTTCAGGCTTCCAAGTTCCTGCAGAGAGGTATCTCTCCCCACTTTTCCCCATTTCTCAGGAACACAGCTGTGCTGGGGTGAATCACTGGCCCCCCTCAGCAGCCAGCTTGTTGTTTCTAGCTCCCACATCAGGCATCAGAAATGCCCCTCAAGAGGCTCACCAGGTGTCAGCGGTTCTGTTGTAAAGAGAACGCTCCTGCCTTTGAAGCTGCGGATAGTCAGGTGCCTGAAGATCTGTTTTTTATGCTGCATCAAACACTTGTCCTTCCTTCTCTCCAATACCACTTGGCAATCACTAATTTTCCAACACATCTGGGTATCTTTCATCTTTCAGTCTACAGAGGCACACTGAGAGCCCCCACTGATGTGCAGGGAACTTGGTTTTAAGGAGATGATCTCTGGAGGCATCTTGGCTTTCCAGTGAAGCCATGTAAAAGGTCTTTCTCAACATCTGATTTCTGAGGCCCTTCTCTCCCTTTATCTCTCACTTCCTTGGAGACACTCAGTGTCCCTGCAGACTGTGACCATCACCCAGCACAGCCTGGAAGCTTCTTCTCTCCGCTGAGAGGATCTGTTTCTCTCCAAAATATTGCTGGTGATGGGATTAGAGCAAAGAGAGACAGCGCAGAGTGTCTCTGCAGGGGGATAAAGCAGGGAAACATGACAGCCACTGATTTGTGAGAGAGAGCTGTGGGGGAGAGCTGTGTGCAGTGCTCAGGCTGTTCTCGCTGTTCTGGGGGGTCACTGTGTGATGCTGGATGAGCCCCCTTTCCCCAGGGGTGCAGTACAGCAACTGCCCCAGTGTGGTGACAACCAGACTTGCCAAGAGCCTAAAAACCAGTTAAATATTTATGAGGAATATTACATTCAGAAGAGAGACTGACTGGCTAATATTATTCATCCCTTCTGGATTCTGATGTTTAATTAATGCTTGCAAAGTGCTTTGAGATGCTTGGATGAAAGAGATACAAACACGTCACTGCACGCTGTGACCCTTGGTCCCAGAGGCACCTGTTCCCCGCACAACTGCAGCAGCTCCAAGAGATGGATCCCCACCCAGGGTGACAGAGGATCCAGAACAGGCATTCTCACAACATGACAAGCCTGTGGCTCTGTCACCTCAGACCCACAGCCCTGCTTCTCCTTGCAACTCTGCAGTAAGTTCAAGTGCATTTTGCAAGCTTTACCCCTTCAGGGAATGCTATTTCTGGTAGATATTTGCAGTGACATAAACCAACTGTTTAAAAACAAGCCAATGTTTCTGCACTACAGCGTGCTGGGGAGACAAAACGCGAGCCAGAATCTGTACAAACTGAAGCATCAGCTCAATGCCTCAGATCCCCAAGCACTGAGATGCCAAAGCCTTACAATCCCAACCTGAGTTTTCTTAACTGTTTTTTTCCCCAGGACATCCCCTCTCTGGCAGCTGGGGACCAGAAAGGACATTTCTATTTGACACATATGGGAGAGTTTTGAAGATGCTGATGGGGTATGTCAGGTTCTTGCCAGAAATCTGTATCTCAGAAAAGGGCTTTCCCAAGTTCTGGACACCGTCAGAGTGCCCATCCCATCCCATCCCACCCCCCCCCATCCCAGCCTATCCCATCCTATCCCATCCTTTGTATCCCACACTGGGAAGTTCCTGTCTCATGCAGGTGGCCTCCTCTCTGACACAGGAGCTCATCTTTCTCCAAAGTCACAATCAATGGAGAAGCTCTTGCGCTGGAGGCCTGATCACGGCTGTTCCTGTCACAGCAGTGGCACGTGGTGAGCCTCGCTGCTGTGGCTGTCTGTCCCTGCTCCCCCCAAAGCCTGGTTGCACCTCATACCCCTATCCTCCGACAAAGGGGCAAGTCGCTGCCAAAAGGAGGAGAGTGGGTGGCACAGAGATGAAATCTCAGCCAAGTCTGGGGCTCAGTGGGTTTCCGCCACCTTGGCTGAGGCTGGGATTCAGAGAGAGAGAGAGACCAAATGTGGGTGGGAAACCACAAGAGCCCCCTCCTCCACCCTACAGAGAAGGGAAACAGCTGAGATTCAGCAGTGGTGCAGGTTGGTACAGGTTACTGAAGAGTAACCTTACACTGGGTTTACAGGGCAAGGTTTTGGCACTGGAGGGGCTGCATCGGCAGCTTCAGTGAGACATGAGAAGGAGCTGGCCCCGTGTCAGTCAGAGCCACCTCCAGACAGCCCCAGAGCAGACCCACTGCAGACCAAGGCTGAGCTCATCAGTGGTGCTGGTGGCACCTTTGTGACAGTGTGTTTGACAAAGGGTGAAGAGCTGTGCACAGCAGCTGTGGGAGACAGGAAGGACAATACGTGGGAGAAAGAGCCCTGCAGACACCAAGATGAGGGGAGGAGGAGGGGCAAGAGGTGCTCCAGGTGCCAGAGCCAAGATTCCCCTGCAGCCCATGGAGAGTCTGAACTGGAGTAGGTTTTCTGGCAAGAGCTGTGGCCTATGGAGGACTCACACTGGGTTCCTGGATGAGGTTATCCAGCACCCTGCCCCATCACACCTTGAAAACCTCCAGCAATGGCAACTCTGTCACATCCCTGGCGAGGTTGTTCTGGTCACTGATTGTTTTCACTGTAAAAAACATTTTTCTAATGTCAAGATGTACATGAATAGCTGCAGTCCATGGGAGGAATCCACATCAGAGCATTTCTTGAAGGACACCACAGTGCCACATAGGAACAGCATAAGCAAGAAGAAGCAGCAGAGACGAAGTGCTATGAGCTGACCATGACTCCCATGACTTGTCCCCAGTGATACTTTGGGGGAGGAAGGAGGGATAGAAGAGTCGGGTGTGAAATTCAGCCTGAGGCGAAAAGCGAGATGGGAGAAGCTTTTTTAAGTTGTTGGATTTTTTAAAAAAATGTATCACTATGCTATCTATGTATTTGTTTTTAATTTACCATAAATTAAATTAACCTTTCCCCAAGTTAAGTCAGTTTTGCTCATGACGGTAGCTGGGGGGAGATCTCCTTGTCCTTATCCTCACTCGAGAGGGTTTTTCATATTTTCTCCCTCTGCCCTGCTGAGGAGGGGGAATGAGAGAGCAGCTGGGTGGCTGCTGGCCAACAGCCAAGGAAAAGCCACCACTGCTATAAAGAAAATATTCTCTTATCTCACCCTAAATCTCAGCCATACTCCCCAGACAGGTGGGGCTGGGGTCAGCTCCTAGAGGTGCCTCCTCTCAGCGGTGGTGCAGGAGACAGGCTGGGAATGGAGCTCAGACTGCTCCTACAGAGTGCGGGAGGCATGGGCTGGGTCTGGATCTGCTCAGCTAACCTGTTAGTTCGTGAGCTCTCCTCCTCAGTGGAGCAGAAGCAGCTGCCAGCCGTCCATGGGGAAGTTCCAGCCCGTCAGGGCCTCCCTCGCTGCCCTGTGGCCAACAGGCTCTCTCTGTTCCGCACACTCATTCTCCCCACCGCGGCACACATCACCTTCCGCTCAGGTCCATTTCTGTTCACACCCAGAGTGGAAATCACGTGCCTTTGGAAAATCACCATCTGCCTAGAGAAGTCGGCGGATGTTGGCAGAACCTGGAGGGGCAGCAAGACCTCGCTGTCGCTCCGGCTGGAGAGGAGGAGACATCAAGGCCAAGCCTACATCTGCTCGCTGAACATCAACTTCGCTCCTCTTTTGTTTCAGCTGAGTTGGGTGAGATCAATTACGGCAGGTGACAAACACAAGGAGACAGAAACACAGAGGCTGAGAGAAAAGAGGTAAGGAAACTCTTTCTTTTGCTAAGAGGCCAGCCTGTTTTCGGGTTTTTTAATGCTATGAACTTTATTACTCCGCTCAAGTTGCTGTTTCGGCACGGATGGGTTGGTTTTGCCCCGCTTAAAGGTCTGTTGTAAAACCATCTTAAACCTTGGACTTGACAGTACTTCTGGCTGTGCAATTCTCCAAGGCCTTTTAATTTTAACTAAAAACTGTTTGTCTCCCTGGAGTTTTCTCTGAAAGGGGCATGAAAAAAGGGAGTTATGAAAAGCTCAACTTGCCTCAGAGCCTGGGGATCTCATGGATCTTTTAAACCCATAGATAGGGAAATATGTCCTATGTGAGGGCCTGTCACCGGTGACTGCATATCCCCAAGGGCTGCAAATGCATTGGGAAGCAGCCCTCTACCAGCTGCCACTTGCTATCACCTTCTCCACGTACCCTGCAGGAAGGGGAACTTTATTCTAAAAAAAGCCTGCAAAAATAAGAAGATGCCAGTCTCTAGCTAAGTAAGGATGCCTACTTACATCTGTACGTGCTGAGACTGAGGGGTCTGTTCTGCTAATCCAGGCTGACTGGCTCACTGCCTGACACTAGCTGCCAATGCAGCCTGATCCATTAGCTCAGGGCTGAGTGAGCAGGATTTCTTGGAAAAAGAGGGATCCTTGCAATTTCAGGACAACAGAAAAGGGATTTGCTTTCCCCTTACATGGGTTGCTGTGCTGTTGAAAGCAGGAGTTTCATTTCTGGTTGAATTTTTCAACTTTCAGGTGGCATATTCTCCTCAGCTTCCATCAGCCACCTCCAGATATTCCTCCACATGAGGGTTGAGTTCAGGTTACTGCTCAGTGTTCTCCACTATGAACTCAACGTCCCTGGTGCAGGTTAGAATCACGGGATCACAGAATGGCTTGGGTTGGGAGGGACCTTTAGAAAACATCTCATTCCAACACCACTGCTGAAGGCAGGGACACCTTCCACTAGACCAGGTCCCTCAAAGCCCTTTCCAGCCTGGCCTTGAACACTTCCAGGGATGGAGCAGCCGCAGTTTCTCTGGGCAGCCTGTTCCAGTGCCTCATCAGTCTCTGAGTAAAAGATTTCCTCCTAGCATTCGATCTAAACCAACCCTCTTTCAGTTTAAAACCATTCCTCCTTCTCTTATCACTATCTGACCATCCAAAATGTCGCTCGTCATCTTTTTTATAAGATCCCTTGAAGTACTGAAAGGCTGTGATGAGGTGTCCCTGACTTGCCCTTTGTCCCCCTCAGTGTCTCACAAGCATGTCTGCAGCACAGCAGGGCTCGGCTCATCCAGACTGAGCATCCACCTCATCCCCACTAGTGGTTCTTGAGCACCCAGGGACGCTGCCCACCTGATCTGCCGCAGCCTCTCGTGGGGACCCTGTATTCACCAGAGCAAAACTGGGGAGGGATGAGACCCAAATGTCCTCCCAAGCACATAGAGGGCTCGGAAGGCTGACGAAGGAGCTGATTTCAGAGTGCATCACAGTGCCTTGACTAGTCACAGCCTCTGGAGGCTTTAGGCAGGCCAGTCTTGGCTTCCCCTCCGGCCAGAAGGGAGCAGCCTGGGCTGTGGAGATGGAGCCACTTCTTGTGGCCTCCACGTGGTTCCAGGCATGTGGCTGGGCATGGGGTACTTCATGGCTGAGGGGAGCTTAGCTGGTGCTGACACAGTGACATCACCACGCTCCTTGTCCTGATGGTGGGACCTCTCCTGGGGAGGATCAGCTGCTTTCACCTGTGTGACCCCATGGATCCTGCTCCAGCGCCTCCCTCTCCCAGGGGCTCCAATGGGAGGAGGGCATCGGCTCTTGGATGAGCAGAGATACTCAGGAGGAAATGGAGGGAGGGTCAAACAGTCCAGGGGGACAGCAGGGACCATGAAATGACCTTCACTGCTGTCATAACTTTGCTCTCTGCTGGCAATCTTCATTGCACTTCGTCTCTTACCCTGCCTGCTGCTCGCCTGACGTTTGCTTTAACGTTAAGGAGTAAATTCAAAGAAACCACTATTTGGTAAAAGAGCCAAGTCAGCTTTGTTTCAGATTTTTAAACTGAGAGAAGAAGAGAGGTGAACCCCTTTAGCCCAGAGCCCCACAGCTGAGCCTAACTCTCGAGCGGGGCAAGACGCAGCTGCATCCCTGAGCCCTGGCCCAGCAGGCAGCACAAGGGGAAATGCCGCAGAGGAAGCTGAGGGGTGCAGCCCCGCTGGGGAGGGAGGGCTGGGGCACCCCCACCCTGGCAGAACGAGCTGCTGCCAGATCAAAAGCACAGCCACAAACAAGAGCGAGAGGAGAAACGAAAACCGCGCTGCAAGGAAGAGGCACAGGAGCGCACCGAGAAAAGGAAATGGCCTCCTCTGCATCAGGAGCGGTTGCCCAGTTTTTATTTGTTGGGTTTTTTTTAATTTAAGTTTCCTCCTGTGTCATGCCAGTGCCAGCCTGTGGAAAGGCCTCTGTAGCCATCACCCACTGGGGTTTGGTACTGGAGGAACCGAGGGGCTGCCAGCCCTGCTCCCAAGCAGATGTTCTCCAGGCATGGCTTGGTCCTGTAGGCATCATTCTCTGAAGCAAGCCCACTCACTACCTCAGCTCTCCTTTTCCTATCCCTCTGAGAGGCAAAGATCATTAAAATAAGTCAAGAAGGAAATTAAACCAGTTTAATAAGAGGGGGAAGTTAAAATGAAAAGGAAATCAATGTTCACTTGGGAGGGAGCCCTGCTCCTCCGTTGCTAGATGTGCTAATAAATCAAGTATGCCTGGACTGTTTCTGGCACAGAGGCCAGCTGGCATGAGATGGTCTGGGCTATTAAACTCACTTAACCTCCAAAATGAACTGGCCACATGCCAGCCACCTAATGGGAGAGGTCCCTGGCCCATGCTAACACCTAAATGCATCCCAAGAGTTGCTTGGGAGAGCGAGAATTGTCCCCGGCCAAAAATGTGTCAGGAAATGTACTAGCAATTTAACAGGACTGATGAGTATGTTCCAGTGCCTGGGGACATTCTGTGACACCGCTTAATTTATGAGTACCACCGTAAGATTCAGCTGGGCTGCCTGTAAGGAGGCTGTGGGTCTGCTTCAAGCATCCGCTAATGAGAGCAGCTTGCTCGGTTAACACAGCGGAGCCTTGCTCGCTCAGATCTGCACACTCCGGAGCAGCCTCGCCTGAGATCTGGCCTGGAGGGATGCAGAAGGAGACAGCAAGGCAGGGGGGAATAGGAAGTGGCATGCATGAGAAGTAGAAATCAACAGGGAGAGAGGGGAAGTGTGTAAAAGAAATCCTAGCTGAAGGCAACCCATTTTCCCCACTGATTTGTAACATGTAGGTGGTAACATCATACCACTTCTGTGGAGATCTGCCACAGAAATACAAAGATTAGTGTGAACAAAGTGGGAATGCAGAAGATGTGAAACCAAGAGAAGAAACAGAAGAACAAAGATGCATCAATCTGCATCTACCAAAATGCACAAGGTCAGCAGTTCACCAGTCCCACAGTGCTCTGGTTGTGTGGTTTTGCTCAATAACCAGGAAGCAAGAAGGCAAAGAACAAACTGAAGCCATATGACAGGAGAATAGAGATTCCCAGTCAAAACAAAATGATGAGGTGTGACTCAGCAATTTCATTAATTTTTACTTGTTCCATTACCTTCAGATTTTATATAAAGTTTAATGACTTAAAAAATTTGAAACCCATCACTGAACTGTTAATTCACAGATATTACTTTAGAGTGGGGGCTGACTTTTTCATCCCACAGGAACAGGTGATGCGAGATTTCACAGCAGGGATGAGGTTTCTCCTGTCACTTCAGGAATGGATCTTACTCAGGGCCCTGTGCCAGTTCTCAGTTATCGATGTTCCTTTGGAGTGAGATGCATACAGATGCCTTGTTAGTGCCCCTTTCTTTATTCTGTAGCTTAACCCAGCAAACTGCTTCATCACTGCCTCTGCATCTTGTTAGGAGTGATCTCCAATCATCTGCACTTGCTCCTTTGTTTTACAATTTTTGCAGAAAACAGCTCATGCAAATATTTCCTGGCCTGGGGTGGGTTTTTTGTTTTGCATGAGGCAAGCCACAAGTCTCCTCTGACTGTGTCTTTGCCACCTGTTTCTCTTCTGATGGTGCATATGGCTGCTGTCTTGTTCTTGCACGCATATTTTTCATCTGTGCATGTCTGTACATCGGTCTGGAGGTCAGATGTTGTGCTGACCTGATCTCCATTTAAATATAGCGCTGATGTTTTCATCTAGTCTTTGATAGCTTCACATGCTCTGATCATTAAATTAATTTCAGTATTAAATTATCCTCTAATAGGATATATTACACATAATATAGCACATCGTACATATAAATATTGTAGAAAATTATTCATGCATTTCTTTTGAGTTTAATCCCATTAAGACTCCAGCCTTCAGTCTGTCACACGCCTGACATGGGGACTGTTTGCTTTCAGAGAAGTGAGGTCACCTCACTGGCTTGCTCACTCCCCACAGCATTTAAGCTGCTTGGCTTCCCTTCTGTGGAACATGACTTGGTTTAGGGATGGAGAGCTCAGCAGTGTCCTTGCACCAGCAGCCATGGTCCCCTTCCCCTTGTCACCTACCCAGCTGCAGCTGTTACCAGCACTTGGTCTTTGCTACAGTCAGAAACTGGATTGAATTTGAAAACTCACCTTAACATGACCATTAGCTTCCAGTTTCCACTTAAGGTTTTACTACCATTAATGCAACTTCTTCTTTTGGACCTCATTTCTCCCTTCTCCCCATACTTTTCATTGAATAGTCCTAAGAATTCAAGCAGGTCTTTCCAACATCAGACTTGCTGGTTATTGAGACTTTTAAGGTAAGAAGTTAAAAAAAACCAAAACAAACAAACCCAAACCTGAAGAAAAATGTTAATAACAGATGGCCATAATCGTAGAATCACAAAATTACACTGAAATATTTAAATGGCAAGGGACATTGGGAGGTCTCCAGTTAGTTCTCCTACTCAGAGCTGAGTTGACTCTAAAACTACAACATGTTGCTCAGGGCTTGACAAAGCAACTTCTGAGTGTCTCCAATGCTGGAGATTGCCTGGCATCTCTTGGCACCTATTCCATTGCTGAACCACCTTCAGTGGGAAGAAAGTTTTCCTTCTATCTAGTCAACATTTCCCTGCTCAACATATGGCTGCTGCCTCCTGCTCCTCTCCTGCGCACATCTGAGAAGAATGTGGCTTATTCTTCTAGGTAATATCCATTAGATAATGGGAAACTGAAATTAGATCCCACTTTGGCTCCCTTCTCCCATCAAGCCCAGTTTTCTGCCTCTCCCTGCATGTCAAGTGCTCCGACTTCCACACCATCTCACTAGCTCTCCACTGAACTCCTTACAGTTTGTTGGCACCCTTCTTGTACTGGGGGCCCAAAACTGTGCCCTGTATCCTAGATGAGACCTCAGGTGTGCCAAATAGAGAGAAATGATTACTTCACTCTACTTCCAGCAGAGCTGGCTGTGCTCTTGCTAATGCAGCCCTGTATGTGTTTAGCTTTAATCTCTGCAAGAGTGATGATAACCCACCATAGAGAAGTAAAAAAGCACAGAACTCTTGGCAGTATAAACAGCTGCTGCCTGATGAATGCCAGAAACCTAGGGATGAGTAAAATGAAATGTTTATTACCAAACTCCAGGGGCACGCTGCAGATGGATTCTTTGCTGAAACAAAGGGCTCTGGTGACTTTCCCAATAAGCTTCCATTTTCCTGTGCTGAAGGATGGTGGGAGCTGACTGGGAACACGAGTCCCATCCATCGAGGTCTGAAAAATCAAACATTATTAACAGAGCATTTGGGTCTTCCAGGATAAGATCCCTTGGCAGTGACAACATTTCCAGCCCTGCTCTCTGCGGACAGGAGGAGCGTTCCCAGCGATGGAGTTGAGTGGCACAGCCCCAAGCTGCACGCTTGCTGCCTTCCTGCTTCTGCATCTGGGTGAGTACTGGGCCCAGCAAACCCTCACGGTTCTCACAGCCTTTTCACAAGCCCCATAACACTCGGTGTATTTCTAGGCTCTTTCTGATGTGTCATATAAGTTTCCTTACACGGTTTAGCTTTGGGACTCAGGTTGTTCCCAGCCTGCCTGCTGAGCCTGCCAGCCAAAACCAGGGTTTGGGGAGCTGCCCCCCAGAGATGCAGGAGTGGGGGTCCTGTGAGAACCAGGATACACACCAAGCACGTGGAAAATATGTCCTCCACATTGCCTCCAGCTGTCTGGGCAAAAATATATCTGTGATGTGCAACCACATCTGTGATGTGATCTTCAGAATCTCATCACAGATTTGCCCTTGCAAATGGAATGCTACTGGCTTGCTTAGCTTGACTGCTAATATCATAAGCTTTGGTGGATTTTTTAGTGCTCATTTTCCAAGAAAGGAAAGACAGTGAATAAGGCCAAGCCCGCATTTCTCAGATACTCAGCTTTGATTTCTCTGGTCACAGAGAAAAGACTGGAAATCTTTTGTTCATCCTAGAACCAAATGAAAAGCAAAAGATATCTTATTAACAACATTTCTAATTTCACAGTTAAAGACAAAATCATAAGCTTCTGTAGTCCAATGTGCAGTTATCAAAAACCTATATGGGTTGCAGGTGACATCCTAGAGGGATGTAACTTCTGGCAAACCCTACATTAAACTCATGTAAACTTCTCATTTTACACTTCTACAGCTCTTCAGTACTCAGGTCACCTCGGGGATTTGCAGGTTAGGCATCTCTGAGAGTTTACCAGCAGCGAAGCAGGAGATCACAACCCTGTTATTCCCAATCTTACCTCTGGCAACTCCATCTCTTTCTTAAGGTCTACTGAAGAAACCTTCTTTACAGTGAAAGAAAGGAAATGATTCTCCCAAGAAACCACTCCTAATGTTTCTTCAACTTTATAAATCCTATTTCTTTTACTATCACATAGCCCTCCTCTCAAGAACAGGGACCTGACATTAGGTCAGCCTTCTTTCTTTCTTTTTTACTTTATTTCTTCATTTTTTTGTGTTTTCAGTCTTCATCCAAAAACTGGAAGAAGGTGTGAGCAAATTTGTCAGTGCTGATCACTTGTTGACTGGGGAGTGAAGGAGGGCTGACATATGCTGTCCTTCATTTGCTACCAGTAGAATAACTAAGTCTTATCCAGTGGAAAAGGGTTGTTTCAGTAAAATTGTTGACATTTCAAAATTATGAATGATGGTCAGTCCACCATAACTACTGGTATTTTCCTTTTTTTTCTGGATGTATGTGAAAGAGAATAACCAGGTAACAAAAGAGCTTGATTGATTGATTGATTGCTTGATTGATGATGTAAAGGAGTGACAAATTCAGAAATTGAGGATAATTTCAGTGTCTGGGAAAGGGAGGAGAAATATCAAGCTATTTTTTGAGGGCTGGGAAGTGTTTACTGAGCCACCCTTCAGAAAGTGAACTTACGCCTTTTTTTGGGTGGATATTGACTTTCAGGACTGATGTCCAGTCTGGCTCACCAAAATGAATTCCAGACTGGGCTTGCAGGAGGGGAGGTGACCCTGAACTGCACAGGCATACTTCCTGACTCACAATTACCTCGGGACACAGTTGTGAGCTGGAAGTACTCTGATACTCTTCTGTGGCGTATGGAAAAGAATAACAGATATTGGAAAAGTAAGGCTTCCAGTTCATTACCCCTTCTCCCTTCACACAGCTGAGAAACCTCTTCCCTCCTAACCAAGCCTGTTTTTTCAAAAGAACCAACTTTCATTACTGGCCGAGCTGACATCAAGATGCAGTATAAGCAACTGTCCGTGTGGAATTTGAAGCTCTCCGACGCCGGCATCTACACCTGTGAATACGGCACTCGCAAAGTCCACACCTCACTGCACATCTTTAATTGTGAGTGAGTGGAGGCCTTTCAGTCATCAGGAGGGGAGGGGACCATAGAACTTGGGGAGACCTTTCTGCTGGGATTCTTTATCCAGCTGCATTTCTTCTGTCCCGGGCTATCACAGTTCATTCCTCCTCCATCTCCAGAGCACAGCGTCTCCATGTTCTCCTTGGTGTAACACTTGTCTCTCTCTTGCAGGAAGAGGAATTGACTTACTGGCTGTCCTTTTCTCTTTTTACAGTTACGATCCCTTTGGATGGGCATTTTCTGCAAAATGAAGCCCCTAAGCTGATTTTAACTCAGAAGTCACCCAGTCGTCTACCCGATCTCAGCATCACATTGTTTGACAGTAACAATAACAGAGTAACGCCAGAAATACAAAACGAGGGCTGCCAAAACTACACAGTGAATTTAAAGAAACTGGAGACTATGGACAGCGGGACCTGGGTGTGTCAGATCCATTCAGACTCCCCACTGATTAATCAAAACATCTCCTTTGCTGTGAAGGTATTAGGTATGTGACAACAAAAATGGAGCTCACACACAGGCTTGGGAACCAGTGCTCCCTTCAGCTCGCGAGTTTAACTTTTAATCTCCACATCCCAAGCACTGGTTGGGATGACTTCCCAGGGCTTCCAACAATGCAACTTGGTGATTGTTCTGCTGCCTGAGCTCTGTTCAGCTCTTGCACTCATTTTTCTCTCCAGGCTTGGTGAGGAGAACATTGTCCTTTCCTTGGGGTCTATTCTTCTCAGCTCTGCAGTGCTTGGGAGCTTTGGATCTTTCTGCTGTCTTATTCTCTCTCTGTTTAACCTTCCTGGAGGATGTCGTGGCTTTTCTCCAAGTCCTTTTTAAACTGAGTGCAGCGTGCCTCACTCTGGATCAAGGGCAGACATGGGGAAGCGTAACCATGGCTTTTCCTGCCTCTGTATTCCTTGTCTCTTCTAAATTCAGGTTTTCAGAATCCAGATTTGGAAAGAAAGTATGCAACTGTTGATAGTACTGTCATCTTGTCATGGCGTCTGAACTCCCAGGAGATAAAGTGGAAAGAAGGTTTCACAGGACAGCTGAATTGGAAACAACAGGAAAGTGCAAAATCTCATGAGCTGCTTGATTTCAACGTCACAGCACAAGGACAGCTGCATGAGACTAAAAAAAGCAACAACTTGCTGTTTGAGATACCTGAAAGAAAACCTGAAAGTACCATAAAAGTGAAGCTCCCCAAAGTCCATTTCAACCATTCTGGCCAGTACCAGTGCCAGCTGGAGTACCAAGGAAGGCGTGCACAGAGCAAGATAGAGCTGCTGGTGATGAAAGGTGAGAGGAAGGAAGAGAAGTGGGTCATGAAGAGGAGGAGCTGCAGAAACCTGCAAGCCCCAAAAGCATGGATGGACCCACCTTCCCATGGCCTCACTCACATGTCCTTTTCTTGCCTTTACAGTCTCAGCTAACCCTGCTGGGCCACTCTCCAGAGGGGCCAATATGACCCTGGCCTGCCAGGTCTCTGGACCGCTGGCTCCCGATGCCTACTTGCGCTGGGAGCGTGTGAACGGCACTAAGATGGACACTAAGAACTCAAAGCAGCGTGAAGTAAAGTTGGAGATGAACATCAGCGCTGCAGGGCTGTGGAGCTGTCACCTCATAGAAGACGGTGACAAAAAGATCAGCTTTCATTACCACGTGGGTATGGAAATTAGCATCACATCCCTGCCCCAGCCCTAAAGCTATAAGATTCTGTTTGTTCTGTGTCTAAACGCTTGTACCCTCCCACAGAGGAAGCTTCTGTTTGGATTAACTATGTGATAATTGGAGCAAGCATTGGAGGCAGTTTATTGGCGTTTGCCCTTGGGTGCCTGTGCATCATCAGTGGTATAAGCTGGCAGCGGAGAAGGGTGAGTGCCACGGTCCCTGTGAAAGGTGCAGAGATTACTGGCTCTCCAAACCCCAGGAGGAGTCAGATTTCCTGTCTGGGTGCAGGGCAGAACAGACAAAGGGCCAATCCTTAGACTCAAGGCAAGTTTTTGAGATGGGCAGTCTGCCCGTCAGACAGCACTTTACTACCACTTCAGAGGAAAGCATTTGAAGCATAAAAATATCCAATTGTTCTTTGTCCCTTCTCTCCTGGCAGCAACGGGCAAAAAGGATGGCACAAGCAAGACAACACTTGCTGGAAAACAAGACATGTCAGTGTCAACAGTAAGTGGCAATGAGGGCACCCCGAATAGGCAAAGACTGTTTTCAAGAGAGGAGCTGGATGATTGAGCGGGGAGAAATTGAACTTGAGCCTCTTTGGTGAAACAGTACAGCTGCATTTCAGCATTTTCAGCTCTTACTCATGTTAATTCCTGCTTAAGAATTATGAGCTTTGCTAAATCCCACACCCATGGTAGCACTGTGTTGGGAAAGTTTTGAGCAGAGTTATTTCACTCAAATTATCTTAGTGTTGAGAGATGTTAGCCAAACCCAAGCAGGAGTTCCAAAGTCCTTTGGTAGGGTCCACAGTGATCTGAGATCTGGCTATCTAGGCTGTGGAGGTGGAAGACACACAATCAAGCACAAAGATTAAACATAAATTTTAAAAATCCATGATGTCCATCATTTAATTGCAGCTCTGCTAAAGCATCGCTGGACAGCATTTGGTGAAAATTGCCAATAACCTCCCAGGAATGACAAAAGAGGAGAAAAAAAATCACAGAACAGTCTGATTTGTACCCTTTCCTAAAGGCCTTGGGTGATGTGAAATACACCATCATGTCATGACCCCTTTCATGGGAGCAAGGATTTCTCAGCAGAGAAGCTGCCCTTTTCCATGTCTTTAAGCTTATATGGTATCAGGCATCAGAAGCAGCTGTGGGAAACACTGACAGCCATTCTGTCACTGGAAGTGGAGCACGAAGGGAAGTATAAATGGCTGCATGAACAAGTTCAATGAATATTTGGGTACACAACCAGATTTCTGCTTCATTTTCACCAGTGACATTGGCAAATTGGGATAGTTTCACCTAATTTTTTTTTCACTGTCACCAAGAATTCAGGGAGGATCACAGCTGGGATGTATATGTGGTGAAGAGCATAACCTGTGTCAAAAAATTCACCTTGTTTTCACCTACATTTTATCAAGGTTAAAAAAAAAATCCCCATAAAGAGAGGACAAAGTCTGTACAGATACATCAAAATCTTGATAAATCTGTGCAGTACAAGTGCTGATACAGTTGTTCCCTAACTCTCTTTGCTAAGTAAGCAGCTCAGTGTAACTGAAACCTAAACTGCAGCCGTGTGAATGTTCAAGTAACTGTTTGCATCCTCAGCTACAGAGGCAGGCAGTCATTCTCTATGCAAACAAAAGTGGGGGTGGTACTCATGTAGTACTTTTCTCTTGCAGCCGGCTGAAAAAGTAATACTGCAGCACTGACATCACAAGGACTGATGAAGTCTCTGCCTGTACCTAACCACCTGGCAGCCCATAGTGCTCTGTGAATCCATCTCCCATTCTCCTGTTTTAATGTAATTCTTTATTCCTTCATCATTCCCCCAGCCTCCCATGGAGGGAGGTTGTTTGGCTAGGAGCCAGTGGACCAGACAAGAAACCCCGAGGGGTTATGATTGATCCTCAGTTCTATAATGAGAGATGCTGAGAGATGTGTGTATATATATACACACACACACACATATATAATATGCTTGTATTTTGTTCATGTACTTAATTTGACCTTCTTGTGGAACCAATTTTATGCGCTTCTTTTATCTGCCTGAGCGACAATAAATTACTTTGGGGTTGGGAGTTATTTTTTGCAAGCTGGACTACATTTTTTTCTGAAGCACTCTTGTCTGGTTCAAATTCACATTTCTCTCTTTCCTGCTAGGATGTGAAATGCTGATTCTCACTATCTCCAACCTCCCTGGCTGCCATGAGCCTTCCTCAATGCGCCAGATCTTTGCTCCCTGTGAAACCTCTCTGTCCATGCTCATTTGCCTTTCCTGGGCAAATCTATCCCTCAGCCATTGGCTTTCAGCTCTCCTATAACAAGCTAACAAACAAGTAAAAACAGTACCATCAGTAGGATAATTCAGAGCTAATTTTATCAGGAGGGTAGCCCAGGATACCAATAGATCCTGGAAGTCAGAGCCCGAAGCAGTGCTTACCTAGAAGGTAAGTTTGGGAAGGGGATGAGAAAGTAATATCCTGGGGGAACAAACCAGCCTTGAACTGCCTGGTCCCACAGAGTGCAGAAAGCAGATGCTTCTGAGAAAGCCACTGAAATTGTTTCTCACTGAATGACCCCCTTTTTTTTTGGCTCAAGGAGATGAGCAGAGGGCGTGAAAAGCCCAGGAAATTTCAGATGGAACTAAAAGCATGTTGCAGAGACGACAGAATGTCCTGAAAGAAAAATGCTGTTAAAATATGTACACAGAAGTCTAGTGTTTATAGAAGTTACTCTACTGTCTGTCTGCTAGTGGCAGGTCAAAAAGGCCTTGAGGTCCTGCAGCTGTCACTGGCCGCAGTCCTGGTCAGTGGTGGTCTGGGTAATGGCCATTCCAAATTGCTTGGCACAATCCCCTCAACAAAAAATTACCCCTGTTTCTGCAGCCCAGACTCTTCACCCTAAATGACTGCTTGAGTACCCAAACTCACACGGGTATTTGGAGCACAGGGGTCATCCTGTACCACCTGATACCTGGATGGGACAAAAAAATCAGGCTGGGTGAACATCTGTTGGGAGCTCCTTCAGCACTGCAGCCATCTTCAGCAGTTCAGATGCTCACCTGAGGTTCTGACAGCTGAAAAACCACCTCTTTACCAACAAAAAATCAGCCTTGACTTTCTCAGCAAGAGAATCAGCCTGACAATAAAAGACTAAGCTAATAGGGCTTATTAAAAACCTTGTGTCCCAGTTTCAGCCAGCGTAGAGTTAATTTCTTCTCAGCACGGGATCCATCAAACCTGGCCTGTCCAGGATAAAATGCATGGGTAGCAGACAATGCCAGCAGCGGTGGCTCGGAGAACACAGAGGTGCCTGAGCTGCCTGACAGCTGTCAAAGCCAGGCTGGCGCTCTCCTCTCTTGCACAGGCTGGAGGAGGCACACCGAGTCCTCACAAGTGACCAAAGGTTCTGTCCCCACCTGCAAAGAGCACGGGGGCTCACAGCCCCGCCATCGATGCAGAAGGTCCCTCTGTCTGCTCCCAGGCAGCTTGGTTAGCGTGGCAGCAGATGTGGTGGTGCCACTGGGATGTCTGTAAGCACCCAGCTGCATCCACAGATGCACAGCTTCCAGTTCTCCCATCTGCGTGAGTGTGACAGAAATGATAGGCCTTCCTCAACACTGCACAATTCCTCAGCGGCTCTCCTGATCTCAAAAGTTGTGACCCTGCCCTACTCTATTTGAATCTCACCTGCAAACACAAACCACTGTAGGCTCTAATCTTATAAATCTCTCTTTTTTGGCAGCTCTCCTGTCTGTGTCTTTTCATTTTCCTCCTTTGTTCCCTAGATGCACGGACTGCCCTGATTGAGAGAAAAGTCATTCACAGAGCGAGCCCTAGTTGGGCTTTGCTTTCCATCTGAGTGCAATACTGAAATCTTCAGTGTGGGCTTCAAGGCAGCACAGAGGTAGAGATTCAAACCAGATAAGAACAAGCTTGCACAAAACGTGTCAAAGTAGATGAGTCCCCAGCTGGAATGGAGTGCAGCTACATCTTGCCCAAGACAGGACTTTAGAGGCTGTCTTCCATGTATCCTGGCTCTCCTTCTCAGGAAGTATTGAGGACTTCTCCCTTTGCTAGGTGTGACAAAGGTGTATCTACACTATGCAATGGAAGTAATGCCTCTGCATGACACAAACCGCAGCAGTAAACAACTCTGCAAAGCAGCAAACACAATGACAAACTTATTTTATCATGTGGTGACAGCTCATCAGAGTAGCCCTGAGATGACAGCATACATGGCAATACTTACAAAATGACAATGTCAGCAAGAGCTCTGTGTAGTGATGTGGAAATACCACAGAAAGCATGAATTTGGAAAAATACGTGAAGTGCTGATTTTTCCTACTACATCAGTCTTTCTGGTACTACAGTTCCCCATGTTTCTGGGCTGCAGAAGGGAGAAGCACATGCTTCAGTCCTTTGGACCCCGCTCCAACGCATGGTCCTCAGTCAGGATCCACACACCTCCTTGCTCCAGTGGAGGGAGGAGGTTGGACACAGCTGAGGATATACTGCCCTGCCCAGTTCTGCTGAGCTAGAAACACAGGGGCTGAAATAACCCCGTCCCACAGCACTACTTCCCCAAGCCCCTCCTGCTTCCCAGTTTATTTCTGCCCTCTGAGTGCAACGTGAGGCGGTGATTTGGTGGATGCTGTCAGCCCGGATCTGCCGAGGCGATCCATGTGACTCATGCTCCCCGCAGGCTCTGCAGCAAAGCACTCGCATCCCTCAGCCTTCAGAGCCAAATGACCCTCTGTGTTTCTTTCCATGTTCCCAAGGTCTAGAAGGGAAAAAGCTGTGCACTTCAGCCTCTTCTAATTCCTTTTTATCTTGGGGATGGGAAGGGGGGGGATGGGAGAGGAAGGGCAGTATTCAGTGTCCATTTGAATGGCTCATTAGCCTAATGCAGATGCGGAGAGAGTAGCTTCCATCCACCCTTCTCAAAGGTGAGGGCAGAGCTGGAGTACCAGACTCTTCCAAGATGTTCAGCTGTGGACTGGTTCCTTTCTGAGAGTATCCCCAAGTGTGTGTTTCCTAGGAGGAAGCCCAGGGTCTGTAAGTGCGCTCACCTCTGAGCAACACATCCAAACCACAGCCTTTGCCTCATGCATGCCAGCATCCTTCCTTGGCATCCCCCCTGAAGAAGCCCTTGGCTCTCCTTCAGTTCATTTTCCAGCCAGCTTGGCCAAGCCTTAGAGGTACTTCCAGATTTGGAGAATGAAAGAACAGCAGAATAAGAGGTGGTGGCAGAAATTGCCTCACTGGCAAGGCATCAAAAAGGAAGAAAGGAGAAACCCCAGCTCCTCAATGCTTCAGCACCAGCTGGCTCATGTCAAGGTGCCTGTTTCAGGCTCCAGTGCTGGGAAGTCCCTCCTCTGAGCTTGTCCGTGTGCTGTGTGGAGATGAGGCTCTGGACACGGACAGCAGTAACAGGGATGCTGGCTGCCTGAGGACCATGGCTCCTGAGAGGCCAGCACGCCACCTGAAACAACCAGGGGAGCCAGAGAGCTTCCCTGGCAGGAGCCAGCTGCATCCAGCATGTCAGCAGTGCTCCTAAAAGCCCAGGCTATATTTGAATTAAATGATTGTTCTGGCCTTGGGAAACCTCAAACATACCTAGAGAAGCTAGAGGTAAAATGAAAATTGTAATTCAGTGCTACAAATTTAAAGCAAAGAAGTAATTTTAGCTCCTTCCAGATATTGTGGGTTCCCAGACTAATGATTCAAGAGCTCCTAATTATCTTTTCTGTGTATGAGAACAAACAAGTAAGTGTTCGGTAATTTTGGAAAGCAGCATAATTAAATTCTGAAATGACAGTTTTACATCTTTTACAGACTGGAATTCACTGAGCTGGGATATCAGTGATGCCACAAGAGCAAGAGGGATGAAAAAGGGGTCCCTAACATGCAGAAGAGAAGAACACACAAAGCATTACACTGGATGGGAAGGGGGATGGGGGGAAGAAGTAGGACATGCACACCTCTGCAAAATAGCATGCAGCATCACAACATCATATATTTGACAAGGTTACCCTGGCAATTCCTTTTCTCATGGAAAATATCATATACCAATATTTATGTACATGACAGAGGAAAAAAAATATTCTGAGGGTGCCCAGTTGTGTGAGTAAAAACATTCAGTGGTAAATAGGCATCCCCAAGTCCAAATCCTAGTTTATACATTGTGAACCCTAAGTACTTCTGTGAAGCTCATAACCAGCACTAGTCATCTGTCCCCTGATGAGAGCTATTATCAATTGCCCATTTTCCAGACGAAATATCCGAGAAATCTCACTAAATCTTGCTGTACGGTGCTAGAAATAGAACCTAAGGTTTGGATATGACAAATCTACATTGCAGTCGCTGTCATTGGAGGGAGATGCTTGGCTGGATTCTTGTTAGCCATTAACCACACCCTGCCAGAGAGCCAGGAAGGATGCCAGGAAACCTGCTTGCAAGCACACCAATCTAGCCTCACAGGAGGCTGTATAAGTCGTGTTGGGGCTCTGAGGGTGGATTTAATTGCATCCATGATCTGTGAGAAACATATGAAACCTCCCATGGTCCCTATCAAAGTCCTGAGTAAGAGCTGCAAACCATCAAAACCCTGTGAAGCACATTTGGCTGTCGTGTAAATGCTTCTGCTTTTAGGATTCTGCTGTTTGTTCCTTGGTTAATGAGCTCTGTTCCTTTAAGGATCCAAGGTACCTCTGGGAAGTGCATTTCCCTGGACCTGCAGAGCTGCTGTCCAGAAATAACTGATCTTTATGCAGTGAACTTTTCCAGAAACCATTTAATGCCACGACATTGTACCAATACTGTTTCTTCAGGCCTGGATGCCTTAGACTATTTTAGTGAGCTGAGACTTTAGACAGCAGGTTGCTGGTCAGAGTACAGCCTAGCTCTGTAGGAATTAAAAAATGCTCCCAGCTGTGTCAGTTCTACTAAGAGATGAGTCTTGTGGGGGGTCACACTTCTAGCCTGGACTTCCTAGATACACAGGGAACCCTTCACTGTGAGGCTTCAGGATTTCCAAGTCTGAGTATTGGTGCTACTTTGCATGTGCATTGTCAATATGCAGCATATACACACCTCCAACACCCCTCTTACAAAAACCAGTGAAACCAGATGTTTGGAAATCCTTAAAACACATTTAGATGAGATGACATGAGATAGAGGACAAGCATCTGCTTGGGAGTGTGACAGCCCTAGGGTAAGAGCTCTTCTTTCGACAGAGTTTGTTCTGCTTCACAGTAAATCTTCAATTTTTTTGCTTTCATTCAAAGTAATAACCCAGACTAATTTGCAAACACAGGAAGCTTCCTTGAGACTGGAGGACTCTTACCATCCAGCTCTGCTCACCAATTTCTGTCAGGTAGCCTAAGCCATGAAGAGATGCTGGGGTGCAGCTTGTCCCTTCCTGTGTGGAGAGGAGGCAGACAGACAGCACAGAAAGTGCTGGAAGCTTGCTTTGCTGTTTGCCTGAGAGAATACGAGGATGTATTCACCCACACAAGCAGGCTAACAATTCATGCTAAGGAGACTCAACTCCTGAATCAGAGGAGGATGGTGATGTGGAAGTTATCACATTAAGCAATTCATCCAAATGACACAATTGAAGCTGCACAAATGTTTACATTTGTGGATACAGACCTTCTCACTTCAAGCCATAAACCTCCCACAAATGATACAGGTTGAAAAGTGACAGAGGGGGGCCACTACTGTCCTTTCTCACTTCTTTGGCTCCTGCTGTCGCTGGACTGGTGATTGAGCTGAACCACCTCAAGACTGTTCCTCTGTGGGAGTCCCCCACGCCAAAGAAAAGCCAGATCATGGCAGCATTGTCACCACCTGTTTTCCCCAAAAATATCTCTTACCACCTACCTGATACCAAGCTGGATCTATTCTAGTGGTTCCTCGTTCTACTCACTGTCTCCAAAAGAGACCCTACTCACAACAGCTACTGCAATGCAAATCTCTTTTTTACCTCTGGAACTGCCTTCGCTGCTGCCCCTGGGCCCGAGAACCAGCAGTACCTTCAGCTTTCTTCCTCAGGAGCCTCTCCCTCTGCTGACCCTACAAATCTTAGATGAAATTCCTTGCTATCTAAGACATTTGGGGTCACCTCAGCCAATATTGAGAATGATAAATGAAATCTGCCCTGTCAGCAGGATGATAAAACTGAGCAGAACCTGGATCCATAGGTCCACTTTAGCGAACAGGATGGTGAGGCAGGAGCAGATCTGTAGAGGGAAGCAGCTGATGATGAAGACTTTTTGGCCACACTATTAATGTCTGGGGACTTACTCCAAACTAGCCCTGGCCCAAAGCAAAGCTGAATTCTCATAGTGGTCAGAGGACATCTGCTGCACATCTTTCAGGTCCTTTCACCTAAATTGTTTATGTTCTCCTGATCCAAACTGAGGTGCTAATGCAGCTGCACACTAACTGTCCACCAACACAGATTCCTATCCCAGTTCTGATGGAGGAAAGAAGGACAGAGATACTGGCAGACAACAGGCCCTAAAATGAATGAAGACAAGGAAGGTATTGGTGCCTTCACTCCAGTAGCAAGACGGTAACAGGAAAATGAGAGGTCTTTTGTCTTGTGAAGACTTTCTAGATAGGATTGTCCTGGCTGAGGACAATCAGCTGGAGGGGGAGCTTTACCCCTCTGCCATGACCAAACCATTGCTCTATCCCACTCTATCTCCTGTCCTGTCTTCCCCCTTTCCCCTGTCTGTGGGACCATGCTCTTGGTTGGTGATGGAAGAGGCCACTACAGCAGCTGTGCAAACTGAGGCACCCTGGGCATCCGATGCTCTGGGCACCTCGCCCTCCAAGCACCCTTTGCAGCACCAGCTCTTTGCCTTTCCCCTCACTTCGCACCCATCTCCCCCACACCTCGCACGGCCTGGCTGCCTCTTCGGCAAAGGGAGCCGGCGCCTTCTTGTCCCGCGAGTGGCCCTGTGGGGCGGCCGTGTCGTTCCGTGGGGCAGGAAGGCTGCACACGACGGGGAGCGGCCGTGCCTGGGCCATGTCCAAGCGGGGCTCCGGGAGCACGGCGGGGCGCAGCCCGCCCCGTCGCCGCGGCCCGTCGGGAGTAGCGGAGGGGCCGGTGCCGGGGCGGGG